>NC_051178.1:67954722-68069000 GCF_013339695.2 Rhipicephalus sanguineus | reverse complement strand
CCCCTTCGACGCGTCGCATCGCCTGTGTAGCGTCGGCCGTTAAACCTCATAATCAATAATCGTCATGAAAACGAAAGCATCCGGGAGTCTCGAGATGTATGCATGCAAACGGAATGACGCACCCATTCAAACGTATTCAGTACAAAATTGGAAGCCCATGCTGGAAGCCCATTTCTTTCTTACAAAAAGCACGTTTGCAAAAACACATTCTCATGTAGCTTAGCGGGTGTTGTCAGGGCGCCAAATACGGGCTTGCTGATCGCACGATGTAGTGAACGTGCACTCGTCTGTGAAGACGACTTGCTTCCACTCCTCAGTTGAACGTTGCGCATGCTGTCGAGAAAACTGCAGCCGTTTTTCTTTGTTCTGAGCGCGAAGAAGCGGCTTTTGGGCTGCAATCATCAACTACGGGTATTGCTCGCTGCTGAACTGATGCGACGCCAGTACACGCATTTTCGGCGAGCAGACATTACAAAAATGTACATGAGAATGAGAAGCTTTCATACGCAGTTACCAAGGCTAAGTGCATAATAAAAGAATGCTTGACGCAACACATAATACCATAGAATGTTAAATAGCAGCTCTCTTCAGTTTCGCACGCATGACGTAAGCTACGACATAAAAATAAAACATGCGAGTTGAAGTTAGAGGAATTTAGGTTAACCACTATAAATTGTTTTACCTTTCGTTCATCATCCAGGGCAACACGTCACTGCAAAGTTTGTCGTCTTTACAGCTCACGAAGGTTCATCACAGCTCTAGTTTCCTACTTCCTGCCATAACGTCGCGATATACGATAAGGTACTGTTTATGCAGCAAAATTTGCGTCGGCGGCTCGCGTTCAAAGCGATAATGGAGTGTCTTGGAAGAAAAATGCGCGATGTGCGGTGTCCATTACACCGTGGATAGTTCTATAGGAAAGGCGATCTGGGTTTACTTGGGAGATAAATGGTGAAGCGTAGAATTCTACTAATGGACACGCGTAAACACCAGGAACTTTGCAAATATGCCTGAAAATGACAGAGTGTTTGGAAGGGTCACCGTAGAAAAAAAATGGGGTAAATGGGAGGAGTACCGAATTCAAGCAAAAACATGGCTGCAAGTCCCACAAAAAAGAGCGCACCACAACACACATACACACATACACACACATGCACGAACAGGTGCACAGTATAAACTTATTCTTTTGGTGTTTTTTATACCTTACAGATTATTCCCTTTTATATCGCTTTTATCAATGCATATTAAGTCGCTGAGGTGAGTTAATATCGTGGGAGATTTATTGTTTTGGCATGTAATGCTAACATTTGAACAGCAGCAGAGGTAGAAAGGTTCCTGGAAGAGAGGCTGAATGAGAAAGTTCTCGGTATAAGGGAATAATTGGAAGAGCACGCCAATGACAGCGATGGAGACGCAGCGTCGATTCTTAGAAGCAAAATCCGCACAAGACAAACAGTATTGGAGGTAATGTTCGCATGACAGCGCAGACGTGGTGTTGCGGAAAGTGCACTATATAAGCTTTTGGAAAAGGCATCGTGGTGGAAGTTCTACATAAAGTTCCGCACAACACCGAGCCGCCAGCTGTACGAGAATTTCGTTCACTTATAAAAGGTGCCCATATAACTCATATAACCCATATAACCGTAGGATAGGAGAAACATCTGGCGTCTATCGTTAAGCAGCTGGCGTCTATTCGTTTTGCTTTCAGAAAACATCTGGCGTCTTTCGTTGGTTTATTTCATCAATCAACGGCGTTTTGAACAAAATTTTTATTGTTTAATCACGCACAGGAGAAATCTCACCAGGCACTACCTTGGAGGTAAACAATGGCTGCTATTGGGAATGAGAGACAGAAGAAGTCGGCTTTTAGCTAACACTTACACTTCTACTTCTACTAATGTTTCCTACTGGAACATGCCATGGCTGCTAATGGGGAATGAGAGACAGAAGAATTCGGCTTTTAGTTAATGCGCACGCTGCGAATTTTTTATTGTTCAACAACGCACAGGAGAAATCTCCCACCGGCACCACCTTGGCGGTCAAGATCTGGTACTAGCATTAAGACTGGTTACGCACTACGACGGGGACGAACGGGTGCCGCTTTAAGGAGCTTCGCCCCTAAAACTTTGGTGGTAGGAGATTCGTGGTGCAACAGAGTCCAGTAGTGAAGTCACTATATATGATTACAACACAGCGTGTTAAATGCCCGCTTGATATGTCAGCCCCAATAATTGCCGTAGCTGCCTGGGTAGGAGTTCTGCCAGGTTCATTTTTGCCTTTCCGAAATCAATTCTTCCTTAATGGGGAGAAACTCATTCGAGAGGCAGTGGGAGGTCTGGCTTGCGAGCAATGATCGGGAGAGCCAAGTAGCTCTACTCGATGAGGCCCAGCGAGCCGCAAAGGCCAGTGGGGCCCTGGACTAGGGGACCCACCCACCTTCGCCCTAATTCCCTTCAGTTCAATAAAGTTTGTACTGCTACTACTACTACTGCCAGGTTCATCATTTTTATTTTTCGTGCTACGCCATTCAATTTGATTTCACATATCCAGCTCGGCTATCCGGCTTCATGTGACGACATAGAACACGCGCAACCGAAACGTAGTGGCCAATGGCAGGAAGTGAAGAAGCGCTGTACTGGCA
The DNA here is from genome assembly GCF_013339695.2 of Rhipicephalus sanguineus. Taxonomy (NCBI): domain Eukaryota; kingdom Metazoa; phylum Arthropoda; class Arachnida; order Ixodida; family Ixodidae; genus Rhipicephalus; species Rhipicephalus sanguineus. The sequence goes on along the minus strand of NC_051178.1, from coordinate 68,066,359 downwards.
ATGCTTATGTTGTGCGCAATTTTTGTACGGCAACAGAGAAAATTTCACGCGTGATGGTAAAATAACTTTTTGCTGTGTTTATGGCGTTATTGGGCGATTTCACTTGTCCAAAATTGCGAAATAACATGCAAGAGCCCTCATATCCTTTTCTTATTACAGTCTGTTCAGCGTAATACCGCTTCTTCAGTATGTTATTTTTATAATTATTGTGACAGCCAATGCTCTTACAGAACTAAGATTCATTTAATTGCAGTTGATGATGCTCATATTTATGTATAATTTTTCATGTAAGGTTTGTTGGGCCACTTTCAGGCTACTGTGGTACCGCGATATGTCGGTCCAATTTTTTTTATCTAGAAAGTAGGGTTGATTTGACTTGATATCATATGTGTGGGTGGTCTGCCAGCAGCACCGTTGAGCTACGCGATTATGTTGTTCGGTATCTACGCGTATTGACGCGTATATACGCAACAAAACTGAACAAAAGAACACAACAAAACGAAACAGTGTGCAAGAAATTCCAACACGCGCAAATGCCTATATCTGCGCGTTTCTTTGTGTGTGTGTGTGTGTGTGTGTGTGTGTGTGTGTGTGTGTGTGTGTGTGTGTGTGTGTGTGTGTGTGTGTGTGTGTGTGTGTGTGTGTGTGTGCGTGCGTGCGTGCGTGCGTGCGTGCGTGCGTGCGTGCGTGCTCGCCTTGCATCGAAGTGTAGCCGGCACCAATAAAGACGCTGATAACTCCTTGATGTTGCGTGAATGAAAAAAACGATACTGCATTTTTTTCGCCATAAGCACGACGTGTTTGTTTCTCTTTGGAAAATGGGACCTTTTCGCCGTACACGACGCCCACATTTTTCTTTTGTGGTGACATAAATTACGGAACTGCGCCCTCAATGAATTCGAAAATACTTCATTGCACAATACTAAACCTGTATTGCTTCCTCCTCTTTACGTATGATATTGCTGTTTCAGAGCACGTAGCCATCAAAAGGGGCTTATGTATGCAGAAATGTACCATCTTTATTTCGCTCTGTACCAGGCGTTCTGATCAACTGACGATTGCCTCATCGCTTGCGGCTACCGGTTCTTCTGGCTCAAAGAACTAGCTCTTAGAATCATTTCCGGGAACAAGTTCTTGTCCTTTCTTGTTTTTTTTTTTTTCGGTATCGTACCTGAGCAGATTCGCCACGTATTTCCGCAGTGTAGGAAGCCTTTGAATATCTTTAGCAGACGTCTTGCTAGAAGGTTCGTTGCTTGGATCTGCACCCCTTGGTGAGTGCGGCCTCGTTTCTTTATTTTTACTAATAGCAAGCGTTCTCTACCACGATACTGTTGTATCAGTTTTAACGTTGTCTATAATATATCGACGCCCAATAATCGCAGCGAGTCTCATCTCACTCGCACAGTTTAAGTGTTCCTGGGGCTGTGAAAAAGTTTCTGCCGAGCGCTTGTGCTTCGCATAATGTGGGATTCCAGCACACTGTTCTTTTTTTTTTCTTTTAGTGTATCGGGACATAATAAAGCAAATGTAGGTGAGGGACCATTGGACTCCAATTGAACTCATCACATAAAAAATACAAAAAAAATCGAGGGTCATGTGAGAAGAAACGTCGGGCATTATGGTATTCTTTTTTTTTTCGTATACATGCTAACCTCTTCTAGGATTTAGTAAAGTATAAACCCTTTGTTGAGGACAGCGTGGGTCATAATATCGTATTGCTCAATTCACCGGCGTTTTTATATCCGTTTGGCCTTTATCCAAATAGGATAAACACGTGTGGTCCGCGAGCAGCTTTTGTTACTAGTAGCACGCAGTGCATTACATTGAGTAGTACGCCAGATGTGTAATAAGCGTGCAATAAAAGGATACATTTGCAGCAACAATTTACCTTTGTTCGCTTTGTTGTAACCAATGAGTTCCGACGTTGTCGTAATAACCTATAGCTTAAGCGAGCAGCATTATTTTAGCTGTAGGAAATTCCATGCACAACCTCATATAAGCTAGGACATCCTTAATTGTGAACATAGGTCGGCAAAAAAATTGCAGCTCACTCAGACTCACTCAAGAAATATATTTTGTTTTGAGGGCTCACTGGGACTCAGAATCACCAAAATTTGCCTCAACCGGACTCACTCGGACTCAGACTCAATATGTTTTTTGTCAACCGGACTCACTCAAACTCACTAACATGTTACTCAGTCAGACTCAACGAGACTCAGACTCACGGGTTCACCTGCGTCTGAGTGATCCTGAGCGAGTCGAATCATGAGTCTGTTGGCATAAAATTAGATTTTTCGATCATGGTGTCAATCCTCCTTAGCGCCAATATCGGACTTATTCGGTGCTGTACGATGCGCCCTTTCATCTTGTACCTTCAAATATGAGTTATCCGTGGTTTCAATCAAGTAAGGACATTTTTACGAATTTCACTACTCACACAAGATATTTTTATCAGGAAATTTCCATGAAAAAGTTTGCAGGGGAAGGTCATGGCGCCCCTTCCCCTAACTGAGGCATCTGATCATAAATATTGAGGTGGCGCATGAATGCTAGTGGGCTGAGATATGTGTGAATATTCTTTAGCATAAACGCAAGGCGACATAAGGCTGATAGTAATGCTGAAGACGAGTAGATAGGACGATAAGTCGGCAACAAAACCTGGAGCTCACTTGAACTCACTCAAGAAATATATTTTGTGCTTAGGGCTCACTCGGACTCAGACTCACCCATATTTTCCTCAAGTGTCCTCACTCGGACTCAATCTCACCAAAATATTACTCACCCGGACTCACTCAGACTCACACAGACTCGTGGCCCGATCTGAGTCTGAGTGAGTCGACTTATGAGTGAGTTTGCCGACCTATTATTGTGAATACGCATTTCATCAACCAAATGACGCTACGAAGCATGGCCATCGCATAAAAACCTATTCCCTCGCAAGAATTTATTTCTTATCACCGAAGCTATTAAATCACGCTGTAAGTGTATGCCGCTGCTAAGCGCAAGATGATTATGAACAATCTGGAAGCGTAGACAAACCTGCATCGTAAGTTTTGTGCGTGTGTGCCGTCTCGGCTTATCTGATGACGCCATATTGCACAGAATTCAGTGGAGAGGTCTTTGCTTGATGCCTTTGAAAAATTCTCGCACAGCATTGGTTCTTATGATGTTACAGGGACATATAATATAGGAGTTTTCTGCTTTGAGGCATGATGCATGTATACAACGCAGCTTGCGTCTATTTCTGTTCTCGCTCCACTACGGTGCGAAAGTTTCCGCTTTTGCTCACCATGTTCATTAGGACTCATGATCACTGCCTCCATTTTTTTGTTTTGTTTTAAGGGCTGCCGCGAAACACACAGTGGAATGAAGGCTCCCACAGGAAGAAGCGGCCAAGTTCTGCTATTCGCTCTGCTGCTCTCGGCGGCTTTTTCGCTCAGCCTGTCACAAATTGAGCGGAAGCCAGAATATGCAGAATATCAAGACGCCTGGAAGGTAAGCCAACTAGGCATGGCATTTTAGGCGATTAGGCATTTTAAGCCAAGTAGGCATGGCAATATTAGGCATGCTAAGATTGATCCAAGGATTAGATGCGAGCATCTCGTTCTGAGGGACGTGTATTACCGAAACCGGCCTGTCACCAGCAAATGCCCGTTATGAACAAGTTTATTAGTAAATGCATCTCAAAATTTTGTATGTCAGGCGTTGTTTTACAGAAACTGCAGAAAATTACAATGTTTGAAGAAAAAACGTCAAATTTTCAATTCTTCAGCTGTACAACTGCGTACTAAAACACACAAGATTCTTTATTGCACCTTCTAGTACATGCGTTCTTATCGGAGAATGACATACGGACACCTTATGCATATTACCAATTTAGAAGTAAGCCTCTTTGAAATGAACGTAAATTTTGTGATTGATTTAGCGTAAGTGTGAGCTCAATATATTACATTTGTCTCCTGGAAATATTCAAACATCTGCCGTCTAGGATCGTGCAATGTGTAACTTCATAAAGAGTTGCGGGTTTTTTAAAAACTTCGTGCGTCTGTGTTATTAAACAGCCAATGTTCTTTTTTGTAAGGGGAAAATGGTTCAAATTAAATATACTGCTTTGAAGCGGCGCTAGGCGTTGCAATTCTGCGTCAAATGCAATGAGGTTTTCATATCGCTTCAGCTTCTATAACAAGTGAGGATCTCATCGTTTTACGTGCATTTCAATAGTGACATTCAATTCCAAAGTTCCTTTCTGTGGGCAGCTTGCTTTTCTTTTTCTCCTACTATTTTGGGACTGCAGTGATTCCTCTCTAATAAAAAAGTGATGCCGAGGAGGAGGAGGAGGAATAAACGTTTATTGCTCGAAACGGTGTCGCGGTGCTAGTCCCGCGTCTACCCTAGGTGGGAGGTCTCCTCATTCCAGGAACCCTCTGCCGAGTTTACAAAATTTTCAGTTCAAGAGCGTTTTTTCATTGGCCAGCTGGCGTCCTTAATGACATGTCCAGCGTGAGATGTTTTTGTGAATACGGGCCCTGTTAATTATGTTCTATTTTGCAGGCACTTAAAGTACCGGGAAAGTACTATCTCTACATGAGGTCATACGAGTACGAGCCATATTATAAGGAAAAGAAATGCGTTTACAATGAACTCATTTCCGTGAACGAAAAGGAACAGTACACCGTTAACGCCGTTGGAGACATCGATCCGTTTACCCTGGCAAAGTAAGAGCTACAATGAAGTATTTTCTTTTGTGTTTGGGTCTATTTTGTACGTTTTCGATATAGCTTTAGAATGGGAAGAATAGGGCGTGTTGGACGTAGAATATCGCGTAAAGAATAATTACGTAGGCTGCACGCGCTCGCACTCGAGCCAAATTCTATCATTTCAATCTTTCAATTCTTGTCACCTTTTCTCTTCCGACAATTTGGGCGAGCTGTCTGTCCTGTTAAATGCTGATTAGAAAGAATAGGCGAAAATTAAAAGATGGGAGGTAGGCCATGCCGCAATATCGATTGGCTACCCTGATCTGGGGGAGGATTAAGAAGGATGGTAAAAGATAAATGAAGAGAAAGACTAAAACATCATCTGGGGAGTGAGGTGCTATTACACGAGATTTAAAACAGCTGAAATATGGAGTCGTTCGAGAAGGAACTCTTTAAAATAAGTGAGCCATCATCGGAGCTGACAAAGGGCGAAGTGGTCTTTGGATCATCTCTGACCAAAATCGAGGCACATCGCTTATTGATTTGTAGCTGAAGGAAGAGATGACTACTTTCAATGTATCGGATACAATGCACACAGTGGCAGCTGCATTAAGTGGAAGCTGATGTGTCTAATAAATGACGCGAGCATTCTTGTGCATGTGCTTGCGGTTAGAACTAAATTAATCACAGTGTTAATCACAGTGTTTCTCCCAACGTTTAATTAGGCTATAAAGAACCACTTGTCTAGAGCCATAGCAATCGCAATATAAGTATCGTGGATCCACGATATAAGTATCGTGAGCGGAGCCATGAAGGACCAATAAAATTTCATTTCTCCGCATTCCATTGAAACTTCCTCTATAATTGTTCCTCTAAGTTTCCCTACAATGTCGCCACTGTATCAGTATTGCAACATGTACCTCACATACGATCCTTTATTGAACACTGCTACTTAAGGGCCCACCGCTCATGCTAGCGGTTAGCGCAATGAAAACATGGCCGCTGCGAATATAGGTGAATGTTCGTTACCTGGACGATGTTTCGTGAACATCTTGATGTGTGGGATCCTTCCTGGTTTCGCAGGAGTAACAGAACAGCGTACGCATGGGTTCGAGCGACTGAGGGATATCCTGTTCCTGACGTCATCCAGACTTCGACTTCACCATGTAAGCGATAGTACACAAACCTTCCTTTGAACATTTGGGCCACTTGTGTTAAAGGGACACTAAAGGCAAATATTAAGTCGACGTTGATTGTTGAAATAGCGGTCCAGAAACCTCGTAGCGCTGCTTTTGTGCCAAGGAAGTGCTTATTTTGAAATAAAATCACGTTTTTAGTAGTCCGCATAGCGTTAGCGCGCTTCAAATCTCCCGCCTGAAAATACGACTCTCATACGTCACTGCTGCCATGCCCAACGTTGCCCGCTTTTACTGCGCGGCCGCCGACACTAGTAGCAGCCGAGCGGAAGCACACTGTAAACCACTTTACACCCGTATGGGTGTAACTTGGTGTCTATAACTCACACCCCTACACCCCAAAAAATAGGTGCACCAAGCAGGACTACACCTATACAATGGGTGTAATTTCAAGCTTTCACCCAATGGGTGTAAAAGCATATTACACCCAATTGAAAAAAGGGTGTAGGGTGTAAAAGCACATTACACCCAAACGAGAAAAAGGGCGTTAGGGTGTTTATGCACAATTACACCCAAACACCCAGGCAAAAATTTCCATAATTCGAGTGGTTCCCCCCTCCCAGTTGGCTCCCATTGAAACGCTAGAAAGCTTACCCTTTAGCTAGTCCTTTCAAGGGCGCATGACCTATTATAGTGGCTCCTGCCACAGAGGGAAAATCCTGGCAGCAGCACAGATTTTATAATGCATATGAAGCACGGCATATACGGCCCTTACATATACAGTGCAATTGTGACTGAATACAAAGTTATTACCTAAAATGTGTTGACACATATTGCAAGATGTTCACACAGTTATCCAATAGTACAAAATAAAGTCAAGCTTTCATAAACACAGAGCTCGTACATTCGAGACAAATTCTACGGTATTCAATGACCTTTCTCGAGTGTGCGGAGCGGCATCGCGTATGCCGCCAAACAAGGAGCACAAATGACATGGAGCACAAATGACCAAGGCGTTTGTGTCAAAATATGAAGCAAGGGCGTCATTTCCACTTCATAATGAGGAATTCAATTTAACATGCTTCATTGTAACACAGCCGTATAGTGCAGTATGGGTCTTAGAACAAGCTGCACCCGTGCGAGTGGGGTGTAATAGATGAAACCGCCCTCGAAACGATAGCAGTTACAGGGAGAAGCACAAACGAACCTTCTCTGTCAGCCCCCTTGGGGCACTACAGACACTTGGTCCCTTTGGGCACACCCCAGAATGAATTTTCCCACTGTAGTTGCCCTTCCCAAGAAGGGAAATATTGGTGCCACTTCTTATACCTGCACTCATGCTGTTGATAAAATAAGGTGCCATCGTCTTAAATGGGCTGCATAATATCAGTGTATGTGTTTGAAATCAACTGGAACACACAAGGTGCGGTCTGGTCGTTCTCCTGTTAAGGAGATAGTTCAGAAATGTTCAATCCCTTGATGAGAAAGTGGATTGATAAAGTTTCAAAATTCCAGCAGTGCCCACACCATTGTGCCTGTTGTCGACTTTCTTAGTAGGGTAAACACTGCCATCACACAGCTGTAGCTGATACACGAGCAGGGTATCAATGCTCCGTGACAACTCACGCAACATTATAAGGACTCAGAACGTCGTTTTCCACAGCAGGCCTCCATATTATCTCTTTTCTGGGAAAGTACATGAGTGAAGTAGAAAACTGTGCACATTGCTGGAATTATGAAATATTTCCCACTTTCTCAAGAGCAATAAATTGTGGCTCCAACACAAAAAAGTGAGCAATCGGGCCATGACGCGCACGTCGCAGCGCATGCTAAATGCGGTAATATGCAGGAAATGCATCGGAATAGGGACGTTATGACAACGACAGCACTGCAGAAGCATTACCTACATAACAAAAGTGGAATCAAATTTTACACGGGCATGTTCAGAGAAATTTAAAGATTATCCCTTTCCAAGCAAAGACAACAGAATCATTGGTAATTGAATAAAACGAGTATTTATTTCTTTAAAAAAATATTGACAAAACTTTAAGCTCAAAAATAAATTTTAAAACAATATTCGATGCACTGATTTCACTGACAAGTACTGGCAGTTTTGTTAAGCTAAAGTTTCAATAGCAAAAGATCTCAATTATTAAAACTACTGCAAAAAAGTCACAAAGTCCTTTGAATATAAAAACTAAGCCAATAACCACAAAGTGGAATGACCTGCGAGAACATGTTGAAATCGGCAGACAAAATGGCTTGTATTAAAATGTCACAAGAAAATGAGCAAGAACCGCCATAGTATTCGTTTCTGTATAATGTAAAACAAATAACTACTCGTTACCATATGAAAATATAACTTTATGGCTTAAGCTCGAGTTAATCACAGGTGGCGACATACTTTAAGCAGAAGCTAAGGCCTATTTTCTAGGCTTTCTTGAAAATGTTCAGGAGCTTTACTACTTGTGTCCTCGGAGTCATTACCCACTGGCCAAGAAGGAGCCATTCAACAGCGACGAGAACGTTGAACACCTTGTGATGGCAGTCGATATTTAACAGCCAATGTGCTGCCATGAGTGCAGCTACTCATTCTTCGGCATTGGACACACTGAAGAGCAGTTCTTTATCCACAGGGAGGAAAAGCTTGCTTGCATAGGGAAGATCGGGGCCATCGTACACAATGCAAGGTGTTATTGGAACGCTCTCTCCCTGCGTGATAAAAAATAAAAAGATCATTGTCTGGAAAGCGCTACGCAGACTTCAATTATTTGTTTCAGTAAATAACAGTTTCTGTACCGTGTACTATCGTGAGTAATATGGGCTCGAACATGCGAGCACGTGGAAAATAGCCTTAAAACTGAGATAGGGTGATACGTGGATGGCGTTGCCGAAACTGGAGGGGATAGGGGGGGGGTGACGCTGTTCCGCTGACTGTTGGTACTCCCGCCTCGCTAGCGTTGCTGCGAGATGTCGGCTGATTGCGTGCCAATGACCGCTAGCAATGATAACAAAGTAAATAAATGAGGCGCGGCAAAATCCTCAGCCGACACCACCGAGATAACGATACGCAAGCATGGCCTGCGCATCGTGGCAGGCTACGTCACAGCCGATATCTCAGCAGCTATCTAGTCTGATGTGGCTGTCCGCGTTGATGGGAATTCATATCACCGCTAGCGGCCTCTGACACTCTCTAAGATGCTGTTTCGCATCAACAATATCGAAGCGGGAGGGTCAACGGCTAGTGGAAGCGCGGCGCCCTTTCCGCTTTGTTTCCGACAGGCGCCGCTGCGAATCAGCCGACGTTAAAGTCACTGGAACGGGAAAAGTACCGCGTTCCTTTTCTCTTCGCCGCCGCGCCCTTTCGGCGGCTTCGCCACATAAATGGTCCAGCTCGCTCGCCTCGCTAGTGTCTCCCGGCCGCAGACGCACGGCGCTTTGGAGGGCGATTGTTTTTATAGGCTCAGGAAAGCGTGCAGGCACATTACGACATCCCGTATCGTTTTGAGACTTCATCAAAAGCCTATCGAGGCATCGAAGAATGCCCGGGTGCTGCGCTTTTGGGTGCAGCAACCGGCGGGAAACGGGCAAGGCCCTCTTTGCTATTTCCAGCGGGAAAAAGGATGCCAAGCGACGGGCTGTGTGGCTGCACAGAATAAGGCGGGAAAAATTTGTTCCCACGACTGATACCCGCATTTGTGAGGTATAAGCGCTAATTCATTGAGAATTCGCGAATGTTGTTTCGGGGAATGTTTGCGCCTGCCCTGCACTAGTGCAGCTTGTTTCGCGTGGTTGTCGCAGGAGGTTCATGCACAATAACATTGCCGGGCGGCTCTTTATTATGTTTGGCGTAAAATTGACGCATTTGGGCTCACATATAATGATCAGCGCGCCATGAAAACTGACTCCTACAGATTGGTACTGCCTGACGTATGACGAACACAAATAACAGGTGGTAGCATGAAAATAAAGGCTGATGCTCTCGCGGCCGGTTCGCTTGCTTGATATGCACCAAAATCGGTATTGCGTGACGTGACTGTATGATGAACATAAATACCCTGCGGTAATATGAAAATAATGGTATGCATGTCATGTAAGGCATGATTTACATGCCATACTCATGATGCTCTCGCGGCAGGTTCGCTTGCTTGATATGCACCAAAATCGGTATTGCTTGACGTGCCGTAATGCGAACGTAAATAACAGGCGGTAACATGAAAATAATGGCACGCATGTCATGCAAGTCATGATTTACATGCCATGCTCATGATGCTGTCGCGGCAGGTTCGCTTGCTTGATATGCACCAAAATCGGTATTGCGTGACGTGACCGTAATGCGAACGTAAATAACAGGCGGTAACATGAAAATAAGGGCACGCATGTCATGCAAGTCATGATTTACATGCCATGCTCATGATGCTCTCGCGGCCAGTTCGCTTGTTTGATATGCACCAAAATCGGTATTGCGCGACGTGACTGTATGACAAACAATAATACTGTGCGGTAACATGAAAATAATGGTACGCGTGTCATGTCGGATCTAGTTCACTATACAATGCATGTTTGACATGCATGCATGTTGAATCACAACGCGAATGAAACGTACGTATATTCTGGTATATACAACGCATGACCTGTAATTTATGTTCGTCACGCACCCATGTCATGCCATACCAAATTTGCTATACATCCAGTTAACAAAACGGCCGGAAGCGCGCCAGGACAGTGTAATGCAAATCGTGCCGTAAATGTCGTGCATGTTATTATTTTCATGCTACCACCTGTCATTAATGTTCGTCATACAGTCAGGGCGCGAAATACCAATCTTGGTATATATCAAGCTATCGAAATGGCCGCGAGCATACCAAGAGCGTGCCATCCAAGTCATGCCATATAGACACACAAGTCATGATTTTCACGTTACCACTTGTCATTAGTGTTCGTCATACAGTCACCTCACGCTATACCAATTTGGGTGCATTTCAAGCTAGCGAAGCGCCCGCCATCAACGCATGAGCGTGGCAAGTAAGTCATGCCGTACATGACATGGAAGTCATGATTTTCATGTTACCACCTATCCCTAACGTTCGTCATACAGAAATAGCTCGTCATAAAAATTTTGGTATATATGCATTTCATTAAACGACCGCGAGCGCCCCGAGACAATGTCATGTAAATCATGTTTTACATGGCATGTCTCTTATGATTTGCACGTTATAACCTGTCACTTATGTTCGTCATACACTCTTGTCACGTACGCCATACCAATTTTTAACACGAAAGTGTTTTATGCCGGGGTCCACCAAGTACATCCGTCACGGATATGACGTTGATAAAATGTACGCCAACGGGTGAGAAAGAAAAAAAACCAAGAAAAAGATACCCCGCTGGGAATCGAACCCACAACGTTGCGGCCACGACGGCAAGCGCCCGACGCCCTACCGACTAAGCTAACTCGGGAGATGCTAGTCACGGCGCGAACGCGCCTTATATCTTTCACACATGCTCTTTCGCGGCGGGCGGAGCGGGGCGGTGCCGCCGTCTGTGAGATGTGAAAAGAAGTAATGCTTCACGATCGACACTTACTAGCGCTTACTCCGAGATTGCACGCGATATCGGAGGTGATGGTTAAAGCGTCTCGATACCAGAGAGGTAGACTGGCCGCGCTGGCTTCACCGAGGCACCCTTGACGCAGTTACGTTCTTTGCCTTTGACTTCGTGTTAGCGTGCGTCGGCTCATCGGAGTAGTGCAGCTTCCACGTGCACCAACGGGATTTCTCCGCCGCCGACTGCTTCAATTGCGAGAGCACCGACTAAAAAAACTGCTGCAATATGCGTTGCAGAAAGGACGCGATTTTGACGGGCGAATGTCGTGCCTTGGTGGAGCGAGAGCACCGCCTGCGAGACAGAGGCCAGCGGGACGCACGCGTTTGCGGCTCAGGCTACGAACCTCTACCTCCCGTGTTGCTGAAGCGCATTGTGTGTTATGTATGCATGAGCACAGGCGTCGGCTACCCATTACTAGAAAGCGCACACCGTGCCGTTTCTCTGATTAATTGACGACGCTTTAAAGAAGTGCATACCGGGTACCAGTGTTGATTATGAGCTTGTTGATATCATCCTTACGCGGGATTCACGATTCGATGTGTCCATATATATGTTCACACCGTTAGCTACCACAACGGTTTAATCATGATCATGGGCGTTAGTCGTCGCGATAGAGACATGCTGTCAACATGGGTGCATCCACGTCAAACGGTGCTATATCTGATAAACACGAATAGACATTGTACAAGCTCTCATATATCACTACACAATGAGAACTACTTCTGTGAAGACACGTTTCACTTTCGTGTTATACCGATTCCTATGACGGAGGGATCAGCCATGTTTTTTTGTGCATCAAGCTATCGAAGCGGCCGCGAGTGCACCATGAGCATGGCATGTAACTCATGCCGTACATGGCATGCATGTCATTATTTTCATGTTATCTCCTGTAATTTATATTTGTCATACAGTCATGTTATGCCATACTAAATTTGGTGTACATCCCATTAACGAAGCAGCCAGGACAGCACAAAGTCGGGGGCGGCTAGATAGATAGATAGATAGATAGATAGATAGATAGATAGATAGATAGATAGATAGATAGATAGATAGATAGATAGATAGATAGATAGATAGATAGATAGATAGATAGATAGATAGATACGTACAAAGTCGCAGAAATTCGCTAAGAAATGCTTCGCATTTAATAAATGCAGACAGCCGAGCGCGTAAACGCCGCGCAGTTCGCATTTCTTTATCGCGTTAGTACGCGTGCGTGTGCATGTAGGCAAGTGAAAACTGCCGCTATTTCTTTTCTAATCAGTTAGAGAACAACGGTATGCTTCATTCGGGGCTGCAAAAGCGCACGCAATGCGTAAAACATGCGTTACTCCACGTGAAATCAGCACCGCACCGCCGCCGCTTCGGCCGCGCTGGACCAAATATGGCGGCGCGCAGGATGGTCGCGGTACTTTTCCCGTTCCAGTGACTTTAGCCGACGTAAGGTTCAAGGCTGTTCGCCACGCGCTCGCGTGTTCGAGCTCATATTGCTCACGATAGTACCATCCAAATATGAAGCTCATAAGATGCCCCATATGGAACTGGAGAGAATTAACAGCTTTTCTACGAGCAATTAGCTTGTTTGGGAAAGAGAAAGTACTATTTGACAAATATCATCCGCATTTTTAAAGAAAAAGGAGCATTCTTTAGTGGCATGAAGGATTCCTGCACATCGATAAAAAGCATATAAAACAAAACTATGCAGAAGGACTTCTCTTCAAGGCTGCAACTTGCAGCCTTGAAGATGATTGGAGAATTTAAAATCTCTTATAAATCATTAGGCTTGTCTTTTACCAAATAATATCATTGGAGGTGGTCGTGCAAACTGCGTTTTGAATGTTTGTACACGTAAAAGTATTTAGCGAAGTTACAACGCCAAAGCGAGGCGAGGCGCATATAACTCTTAATAACCACAACAAAGTAATGAAAGCTAGACATAATGGAAACAAACAGAATAAAATAAATTGTGCTCGAACGCGGGCACTCAGGCGTACGCACGAAGGAGGGAGGGTGCGCCCCCCCTAGTCAATTCAGACAGAGGGGGGGGGGGGGCGCAATGTCTGCCCCCATACTTTGACTTTTTAGTAAGGCGGGGGCAGGGGGGCAGCGATTAACCTTCCTACTTCCCTCCCCCCTGATGGGGAACCCTGCGCACGTCTAAGTGCACACTGATGCTCGAGCACAGTTCAGGTATTTAAGGCGATTCGGCCACACATAGTCATGAAAAATTCATTCGAACACAAGTCAAGTTTGACGAACGGCTCCCCGTGCACGGGTGCCGGCATTATCAGGAAACCTATGTTACGGATGAATTAAAACATCGGTACGAATTTAACGAAACGGAAAGTATTAGCACTTAGGCGAGCTTCGCGCGGCGTACCTAAAACGAAGCAACATGCTGCGTTAAAATGACCCACACGCATCAACCCGAGCATCACGGTAGTTTTAGCGCACAAAACGAACACGGACGGAAAAGAACGACGCGGACACCACGTCGTTGTTTTCTGTCCTGTTTTTTTTTTTTCTTGTGCGACAAAAAATGCACTTGAATTACCAACAGGCCGAAGCATACGCGCCTTAGACACGCTTGACGCTTAGAGGTAACAGGCGCCGTCACAACCCAACTATTCTTAAATCAAAATAGTGGTTCGTCGAGAGCGGGGCCCCCTTCCAACACCACCGCCGACAGGCGGGCACCGCCACAACTGCGTTCAAATCCCCCTCCGAATCACAGCCGTGCATGCGTACACTGCTTTCAACACCAAACAAAGCAAAGCCTGCCCGCGCCTAATGTCACACAACTTTGCCTTCATCCCGATGAAACAATGCACTCACATATGCTCGCTACGTTAACAAATGCTCACCGATCGTCAACCAGTTAAGAAAAGCTTAGTTACCGGCATTAGATCGTGCTCTCGGAGTTAACAAAGCGCTGGCCGTAGCAACGTGATAGTGGTACATACCGTTTCAGTTCGAGTGCTCCACGATATGAAGCTGCAGGTCTTCCTTTGAGTATAGTGCATCTTCGTAATAAGCAGCACTGGCAGAAGGTAAAGGACGAGCACACAGAGCAGGCACACTTCAAACAACCGAAACACCGACTGCAAAACTCGACCGATCGGGAGGCGACGCACAACACACGCAGAAAACGATGGAGTCCGGCGGCGTGTCTGAGCGCGTTGCATAAGTCACGTGGTGATAGAGCTGTTCCGCGCGCTGCGCACGCGCGGCGGCCGCGGCGGCTGCGCCGGCCGAGGAGGTGGCGCCCCGGCCGTTGTTGGGTCGCGTGGGCGCAGCTTTCTTTCTGCGGCAGTGTTATGTTTTGTTATGCTTTACACAGTGTATTCGAATCGCAGTAAGCATTGCGACGACACAGTAAGGGCTGCATGACTACAAGCAGGGCTTAAAGTCTCCCTTCACTGGACGGGGGGCCCTCACAAAGCGGCAATATATATGTATATATATAATCTCAAAGAAAAGATCGCCTAGCAGCGATCTTTTCGCCGTTAAACTGATGCTGCTGTGGTCTCAGCGGCTCTGCTACGCGCAGATCGTGAGTTGTTGGAACGCGGTGGGAGCTGTCATAGCGAAGAATAAACGCAGGATTTCTCGATATATCGGTCAAGATCCACTTTCGCGGTCGTATTATCCAGTTTTGGCAAAAGTGTGATGGTATTAAACGCATGAAAATGCAATATTTTCAAGGGATGTTGGCAGGAAATAAAAAGGAGAACGTATTAGGCTGAAAAACGTATTATGCAGAATCGTGTCAACGAGATTTCACTGTATATGTATGCTATAGATTAAGCGTTAGGAGAGGTGTTTGCGATGATCACAGTGCAGTGAAGCCAACTATCTCTAAACTGAACAAATGCTTATGAATGCTAAACAAATACATATATTATTCCGAATGTATTTCGGGCACTCATTCAACGTGTCAATCCAATCAAGCAATAAATAAAATTATTTTGGAAACGATTTCTCAAAAATAAATCGGGATGTAAAGGCTTAAATATATGTGAGCTCAAAATAAGTAACATCAGTTGACTCACTGCATTCAGAACCTCAGGCACGACAATGCTATATTTTATTTTCACTACCACTTGCCTAATAAAGTAGGCAAAATACATGCGTCTTTGTAATTACAGCAGACTTGTGATGCACAACTAAAAGAATGAAAATTGAGTGGCAAGCTTAGCAGACCAAGGTGAACCATTACTGATTCACGAGCAGGTAGCTTCACACTCAGGTGCCTCGTGAAACAGTATCCTGTGCCAAGACGCTCTGTCGAACAGGGTGGTGACCCGTGGTTTCAGGAGGCGTTGCCCGTGGTGTTCAGTGTCTCAGTTAATTGCATTCAGCAGTACAACGATACCTGTTTACACCTATGGGTCAATTCAATGCACATGGGTGTTTAACAGAACATACACCCATTGTACACCCAAAAATAAAAAAGGTGTGCGAAGGGTGTGCAAAGAAGACATTACACCCTTTCGGATAATATTGACAGAAAAAAAGGGTGTACGATAGGTGTTTTATCGCAAATACACCTATAAGGGTGTGAAACGGTTTGCAGTGTAGCGGGACCCACAGTAGCAACAACGGCGCTGCGGCAAAGACTTGCTCGGATGGGCACATTCAAAGCCGTCACCAAGTTGCGGTTGGTCTCGTAATCCTCAGTACGAAAGTGCAGCGAGCACACACGCAGAGGTTTTGACTGTTTAGCACACTGGCGCAATGGCATGACACTAAGCCACTTCGAGCGTAAGGGTTCATTCCGCGGCACCCAGTGAAAAGACACACCGGTTTCCTTGCTGCAGCACTGGCGTTGTGCACCATTCGGGCATCCGGCAATATCACACGCATGCGGCATTTTGTCGAACTTTCTGTCAGAGCGACCTTCACGAGCGCGCAAAACACGCACGGCAGTACGCGATCCCGAAACTACCACTGAGACGGGCGAGACACAGCTCGGCGAAAACGGAACCTTTGAACCACGCGCGCCGTTCCCCATGGCAACGCCACGGAGGTTTTGTTTTCCATGAATCAAGCGGAAACGAACAAACAGCATTTTATTACGTCTTTTGATGCTCGGAATGTTCTTTTTTTACTGCTGTTAGTTTGATTACTAGTGATTTATTGTAGGCCGACTTCCCTACGTCATCGGGATCACTTCGAAAATGTCACACTCGTGGCGCTCGTCATGTGATACATTTAGCTTAATTTCTCGGTAAGTAGGGCACTGCTGTTGATAATATTGCCGTTCTAGAAGTTGTCATACATTGGGCTTTCACTCTAACATAAACTGTTATTTGCCTTTAGTGTCCCTTTAAGATAAACATTACGCCATTATCACCAGGCAGCGCTGCGGACACCGTGATGGAAGTCTTTTCTTTTTATACCCAGATAAGTGTCATGGCGATTTGGTATCGTCATGCTGAAGTGTTTTGACAGTGCTATTTAAAGTTCATTATGGCGCCAAGACGCTGCGAGCTAAAATCTACTCCAATCTAGTGGCATTGCCTACAAATGAAGTGTGACTGTTTGAAATCCTATTAATGTATCAAATGTTTAAGTACGTCTCTTCCAAAAAAGACAATTTTGGGAGTTTATCTGCAATCTTGTATGTAAACAGTTGGCTCAGACAAGTGATTTTGCCATGCAGCTGAAGGGACCTCAACGCACCTGCAGAGGTGGTGCTGCCTAGTGTCACTGTATATGGCTGCCATAATTTGCCATTCGGTTCCACAGTTTTGCCGCAGAGGTGCTCTTGACATGTTCACGAGTAACGGTCGTGATGGTGGTGTAGTCTGCAGCGCATATTCTTGTCCTTCGATGTAGTTGTGCGAACTCTATGCCTCACATCAAATTAAAGCTCCTGTTTCTTTTTACGCCGAAAAACCAATTCAAATACTGCAAATGCAATGCACTTAGTGCATATATGGCGGCGAAAAGTTACTTCGTCTGTGATCCTTTTCGATTCCTAGGCTAAACGTCGAGTAAGATAATAAATTGAGATACTTCGTGTTATTGCACGTATGTGCGCATGTCATTCAGCAGCTGAACTGTGGGTTTGGTTTATTTAAGAAACACAAAAACCACTCGCGTTTCCGGCACTCTTTAGCAGTGGCGTTTCTGCATTCTCTATGAAAGCTCCATCTAATCTAGCTGTAGGCTAGTAGAACTCGTGTTGGGCTAGTTGGTGCATTGCATCAAGGAATTATACCAGCCGAAAACAGACGAACACAGGAAATGGTGAAGGAGACAGGAAAGCGGCTAGACTACCAACTCTTTTAATCACCAAAGTGAGGCTCAAATATATACACTCATGCGGTCACATGGTCATATCACTATCGCTCTTTACATCAACCGAACTAACAATATAGGCATATCACAAAACATGGCATGCTATTACTGTGTGTCATCTTCGCATCCACGAGAAGGAAATGAGGATGCGAAGATGACACACAGTAATAGCATGCCATGTTTTGTGATATGCCTATATTGTTAGTTCGGTTGATGTAAAGAGCGATAGTGATATGACCATGTGACCGCATGAGTGTATATATTTGAGCCTCACTTTGGTGATTAAAAGAGTTGGTAGTCTAGCCGCTTTCCTGTCTCCTTCACCGTTTCCTGTGTTCGTCTGTTTTCGGCTGGTATAATTCCTTGATAGCTGTAGGCCGTGCGGAAACGCGAGCACCCATCCGGTGCTTTGCGTCGCTGTGCAAATAATGCGGTGCAAGCCGATAATGACGATTCCAGTGCAGCTTCCGTATGCGCATAATAATCAACGTTGCACCTTTAGTGCTTATGCAGCAGGGAGACAGGCTCTACGATGAAAACAACGAATCCACTCTATTCTCGTAGTTGGCGGCACTCGGGAGATCTCCCGCGTGGAAGCCCGCAATATAATCCAGATGTTCCATTAAGATTAAAACAGTTGAGCGTGCTGCGCGCCTTCGTACTGCCAGCATTGCCAATGTATCGAACGACAGCACGTTGATAATTAAACCAGTCCCGCACGCTAAAGCACGTGTGGCCTCTCACCGGGGCAGAAGAGGAGGTGCGAAACGGAGAGCGAGTTGCGATATAGACAGCGTTTGATAGGCCTGATGATGCGGAGCCTTGGTGCCACCGGCAACAAGTTGTATTCGCCGCTGTGTACTGGGAAACTGTTTTGACTATGCACTTGGCGTTTGGCGGCGCTTCGCGGCAACTTCTTGGATATGCGCTATATTCGCTTCACTGACATTGCTTTCGAGTACATCGGGCCGATATGTTCCCGAAATTCCCGCAATTCCGCGGGTGTCCTACTTCGTAGAGTGTGTCGTACAAGAAAGAGTGCGAACACGGACCCTCACATACGCTTTGTCGCAAGGTTTGGCGAATCCATCGCCTTACTGCTTCGCGGCATTTGGAAGGCGGTGGAAGAACGCTGAAACCGTTCGCCAACGCTGGCTTTTTTAACGCGAAAGTGTTTTATGCCGGGGTCCACCAAGTACATCCGTGACGGATATGACGTTGATAAAATGGACGCCAACGGGTGAGAAAGAAAAAGATACCTCGCTGGGAATCGAGCCCATGACGTTGCGGCAGCGACGGCAAGTGCCCGACGCCCTAGCGACTTAGCTAAGTCGGGAGATGCTACACACGGCGCGAACGCGCCTTATATCTTTCACACATTCTCTTTCGCGGCGGGCGGAGCGGGGCGGTGCCGCCGTCTGTGAGATGTGAAAAGAAGTAATGCTTCACGATCGACACTTACTCGCGCTTACTCCGAGATTGCACGCGATATCGGAGGTCATGGTTAAAGCGTTACGATACCAGAGAGGTGGACTGGCTGTGCTGGCGTCGCCGAGGCACCCTTGACGCAGTTACGTCCTTTGCCTTTGGCTTCGTGTTAGCGTGCGTCGGCTCATCGGAGTAGTGCAGCTTCCACGTGCACCAACGGGATTTCTCCGCCGCCGACTGCTTCAATTGCGAGAGCACCGACTAACAAAACTGCTGCAATATGCGGTGCAGAAAGGACGCGATTTCGACGGGCGAATGTCGTGCCTTGGTGGAGCGAGAGCAGCGCCTGCGAGACAGAGGCCACCGGGACGCACGCGTTTGCGGCTCAGGCTACGAACCTCTACCTCCTGTGTTGCTGAATCGCAGTGTGTGTTGTCTATGCATGAGCACAGGCGTCGGCTACCCATTACTAGAAAGCACACACCGTGCCGTTTCTCTCGTTAATTGACGACGCTTTAAAGAAGTGCATACCGGGTACTAGTGTTGATTATGAGCTTGTTGATATCATCCTTACGCGGGATTCACGATTCGCTGTGTCCAAATATATGTTCACACCGTCAGCTACCACAATGGTTTAATCATGATCATGGGCGTTAGTCGTCGCGATAGAGACATGCTGTCAACCTGGGTGCATCCACGTCAAACGGTGCTATAGCTGCCAAACACGAATATACATTGTACAAGCTCTCATATATCACTACACAATAAGCACTACTTCTGTGAAGACACGTTTCACTTTCGTGTTATACCGATTCCTATGACGGAGGGATCAGCCATGTTTTTTTTTTCTTGTATAAGGCTCCCTGCTTCCCGATGGGGCAGTGTGCAGCCCGTTGAGCGGATAGCTATGCGCCCTCTAGAAGCAATGACTGTCTCCCCTTGTCAATTGCCCTGCGCCGCAGTCTCGGTATATCGAAAGTTTGAAAGTAAAGCATGCGTTTGTAGCGTTTGGCCCTGGAATAGAAAATATTTCCTTGATAGTGTTTTCTTGATCTCCATCTATATTGGAATATTGACCTAAATGCTGTATGGCAATGCTTCTCAGTGGCGCGGGCTCAATTCCCGGCCACTCAGTCCGTATTTGAATGGGGCGAAACGGAAAGAATATCCGCGTGCTTAGATTTATGTGCGCGTTAAAGAACCCCGTATGACCGAAATTTGATTATTTGATTATGAGGCACGTCGTAGCCCTCCGCTAAACGGCGTGCCTCATGATCATATCGTTGAGTTGCTAACATCCTCGCAAGAACTTATCATCGCGACGCAAGCAGTCATAGCGGCCTTTTCACAAATCCTGCGACACAGAGAGATGATATCAAGCGTCCTGGAAAGCCAAGTGAGCCTGTTCGATGGCGTCATGAGCGTGTTCAGTAGCACCACACGAAGCGGACGGCCCGATTGTATGAAATGGCAAGTGCCGGGAAACATACACTCTAAAAAAAAAAGGGAGCGAGAAGGGAGCAACGGGCTCCGTTCCTCCTTCGGAGCCGCGACTTTCTCCTTTGCGGACGATTTACTCGTCGCGCCCTCTTGCGGCAAGCGCCAAGGGAGAAACTTTTCTCATCAACCACGTGACTTGCGCGCGCGCGCATGCGCACGCCGAGTTAAATCGTGATTCCGTGCTGCGGAGAGCGGCGGCTGCCCCCGCCCTTTCGCGCTCACTCGGCAGCCTCAGACCACACTATCCACTCCAGTGCTACCGATCTCGGCCAGTCGCGTGCAATTACTTGTACCTAGGATTGATGCGAGCAACACACGAGTGACGTTCATTGTTTTTGTTCTATGTGTTGAGTAACGTGTGTGGCATTTTCTTTTTTCTTTTTTTTCTATAGGCTCGGCGTGTGCGCGATGCGCCGCATACTTCCGTGTGTCTCGTGTTGTTTGTATACGTTTGCGCACGATCTGCTTGTCATAAATACAGTATGTCCCGCTTCACAAAACAGTCTTGTTTTAATGAACACCTTAGACTGTACACCAATAATTCAACTTTTTTCAGCGTTAACATACTTGGCTAGAGCACGCGTTTTTAGCTTTACACAGCACTTATAGCACTTATCAATACAACAAGCAATATAAAGCATGAAGGTTAATTTTTACAACATTTTAGCAAACGTGATACCACTGGACAGTGCATGCGTGAAAGTACGATAACATATAATTGCTGGAGTTTGACGTGTCGAAACCACCGTATGATTATGAGGCACGCCGTAGTGTGGGACTACGGATTAATTTCGATCAGCTGGGGTTCTTTAACGTGCACCCGAACATAAGCACATGGGTGTTCTTTGCCTTTCACCCCCATTGAAATGTGGCCGCCGTGGCCGCATTTTAACGTTAACCTGCATCATAATTGCACATATCTGAAAAATAATCAATGACTTCTGTCAATTAAGCCAAAATTCTCAATCACATGCGTTTTGGAATACGCATGCCATCACTGAGAATTAGGACCGACTTATGTACGCGTGCAGTTCTCAGGATTTTGCTTTGGTGTGCGAAACTCAACACAAAATGCGCTTCTAATGACAGCTGTGCACAGTGGGTAATCACTAACACTCTCACTCACCTTTGTGAAAAGAGTATTCCAAATCTAACGCAAGACAAACCACCGCCACAACGACAACTACACAGTTGTCGCACAATGACCACAATTTCACACGCCAGGCGAATACCGTGACGTAACAGTAGCAGAGCAGCATATAGATACAGCGTACTGAAATATTACAGAACACGTAGTGTGGGTAGCGTTCTTTTCCATAATTCGCGCGGTGTAGCGCCAGTTTCTCTACTCAAGTAATCGAGCTGCCGCGACGCCAAGAGCCAGTGACATCGCTCTAGAAAGACCACCGTCCGGTGCGAGGCCATCTTGTCTTGTTTCTTCGCACGACCCGCGTTGTAACGTACGTATACACAAATGAGACGGCCGTACCGCATCAGAAGCATTGTCACTGAAGGGCTAGCAGTTGAAAGAATCCATGGCCCATCGTCATACTTGTGGTCAACGCATGAACAGAATGTGAACAGATGTTAACGCCAAACCACTCAACGAAGTCGACGCGACGAAGGCGACGGAATCTGAACTATGTTGCCGATGTTGCGCCCTCACACAGTAAATAAAGAAATCAGAGAGAGAAATTTCATCTGTGGCCGCTGTCGGAAGATGGCGCTACTTCAAAATGTCGTCGGAATGGTATGAACGGTTCATCGATATGGTCGTTTTCGCACTAAATTAATCAGCTCTTTGTAATTATATTGTTCATTATCATGCGGCTTTAGATTAACTGGTGCGCTTGGCTAAGCCATAGCTACTATTTAATAATGTCGGCGTATATTGTGATGCAGCCATGAAATCGTAAAGAGTTGAAGAAAAATGACGCATCTTTGTGCCACCATGGTCCACTGTAATTCAGTGACTATATAAGGGCCAGCGCTTCTTAGAGGGGTATGTGGAAACGTCTGTACGTATGCGTCTGTAGTGAATTGTTTGTGTTGTAGGTTTTATACATGCGAATGAATTGTGTTTGTATTGAATTGAATGTGCGTACTATGTGTCTGCCTAGTGAACGTGTGCGTATGAACTTTCCGGTGTCCTTGAGTAATCCATGAATGGGCCTACCTCCCCGAAATGCCGTGTGCAGTATCAACGTACGCCGCCTCAGTCAGAAACAACTTTTTTTAGTATTGTTTAATCCCTCTAGATGGCGCCAGCTACCACCTACTTCGCGGCCGCGGCGCTCTCATAGCTCCACCTATTTATATGAAGTTGAACATCTATCTATCGAAACTATGCTCTGCTGCGCCGGGATTGTTTTGATGCGACAGAATGTACATTTTGGAGGCACTAACGCGTGGATAACGTCGCTACACCGTGTGACGCTTCGACAAATAAAGACAGCAAGCCTAACGTACAGTCTCCGGGTGAGAGCCCCTTTGCAGTATCCGTCTCTTTTAAAGTGAACGCCGCCTCGCTGGCCGAGCGAAACGTACGAGTTCCGTCGTTCCGTTTCGCGAGGTTTTCATCACTACAGGTTTGTCTGCTTGATTTTATTGTCATAGCGTTCGATATTAAGCTCAGCGGGACCGTTTTTTGTGACTGCCAGTGCCGCATACTCTTTATCAGTCGAGAATCGATGCGCTCGCTAGGCCTAAATCTATTGCTCGCTTCACTGGCTTGGCATCAGCCATCTTGAATTTGACGGTTTCTCCATTGAAAAGGGAGGAACGGTTTCTCCATTTGAAGACGAACATTGGGGACATCGCCGTTTCTCCCTTAAAGGAGAGAGGGTCACTCCATTTTTTTTAAGAGTGTACAAAAGATTTAATAGCAGTCATATTGAGACCTCCCAGGACTAAGAAGGGGCACGAAAAGTCTGAACTCCGTACCATGGCTGCGTCTGGTTCGCCTGGATAGATAGCATATGTCATCGGAGGCATGATGTAATAAATCTGTTATACCGTATTCTTGAAACATGCAGTCACCAACGAGTTATAATAATATAATAATATAATAATATCTGGGGTTTAAGATCCCAAAACCACTATATGATTATGAGGGACGCTGTAGTGGAGGGCTCCGGAAATTTCGACCACTGGGGTTCTTTAACGAGCGCCTAAATCTAAGTGCACGGGCTCAAACATTTTCACCTCCATCGAAAACGCAGCCGCCGCGGCCGGGATTCGATCCCGCGGCCTTTGGGTCAACAGTCGATCGCCATAACCACTAGACCACCATGGCGGGTGGCTGATTTCATAGAGGGGATAAAGAGTTATGCCGAAGCTATGGCACCTCGGAAGCGTTCGTGACGCGTCGAGTCCAGCCACTGGCTTTACGGGATGCCGCAGGGCGATGGTCAAATCTACAATCGCTTTTGACATCATGAGCACAGTTTGAAACCCGCTTCGGAGAGGAATTACGGCCCCCTGGGTACGAGCTACGAGTCCAGCGTGAGCTCGAATCGACAAACCCGCATCTGGACTAATGCTTGCTCAAGTACCTCCGGACCATGCAAGACCTGCACAGCTGAGTTATATTAGAGTTATATTGGAACGTCACATTATGATTGGCACAACCGAATGTATAGCAATGTGTTAATGTATTAAACGCACCATGACCTCACGTTGAAGTGCGCGGTTCAAGTGAACTTGTGATATATGACTTTAAAAACGAGATTTCTGAACTGTTAGTTCGTGGTCATCTGGTCCACACACGAACTTTCAGTCCCAGACGGTACGTGCTTTTGGCACCCTTATAGGCATGTTTCTGGTACTCTTATATCTCTCCTGGCACGTGATGATAGTCGATGAAGTGAACTTGAGAAAAAGTGATCTCGAGGAGATGTCGTGGCCTCAAAAGCATTACAAATTGCCTATTGCAACCCTGAGTGACCTGGAGCCGTATTCAGAGACGACCACAAGCGACATATCCCAAAGTGATAGCCTCAGAATACCGCCCCTGCACTCGAAAGGCTCAGACGTTATGCGTGTGGTAGATAGTGGTACTTTAAACACTTCGTTTGGTAGTGGCATTTAACAAATAGCGTGCTGCGGCTACTAAAAGATTGCGTAAGGTGCATGTAAGCGTTCTGACAGAAATGCTGGCAGGATGGTGTCTGTGACACACTCCGTGTTTGCAGTATGTGCGCTCGTGTGCATGGGCGCGTTTTGTCTTTTGCTACGTTGCGCACCAATCAGCTTTGGCTCGATCGATTTGTATATTTATTGTGCGCGACTGACTAGCGCTAGCAAAGCCGGGCGTTTTGACTTGCTCTAAGAGGTACCTAACGCTAGCATCTTGGCGAAAAGTAAAGCCACTATAGCTGGACGTAAAGTGTGCCGCTTGATTGCTAGAGATTCTGCGCACGCGCACACAATGGCACTATTCTTAGACCGGCGCGCTACGCCAGCGAGCGGCCGCCTGTCCCGCGTTCCGAATTATTTTGCGAGTGTTTGTACATATGCTGTATCTTTTATTCGTTTCGACTATTTTACATGTCTCTATATATTTGCTGTACACCCTAAGGAAAAAAACGGTATGTGCTAATTATTTCGGTCAGTCCTGACTTGCCACATGTATGACTCTCTTTAGAGACTCATGATAACTCTCCTTAGCGTCCGACGACCCTTCAACAAAAGTGATAATGATCTCCATAGCGAGTTCACGTGTCTCTTTAAAGGGGTCATGAAGCACCCCTTGGGCTGACTGAAAAAAACACATCCTGCGGAAAGCTGACACGGCTATGAACTGCTCTGCCAAATATTACAGTCGTGCGCGCCGCGTAATGGCCACAAGCGGAGCGCGAAGTTGCCGTTTCGCCAGGCACCCTCTTTTCAAACAGAGGCCGGTTCTCACTCTCGTCGGTGGGCGGGGCGTCTGTCCGCTGTACGTAGCAAGAGACATAGCATGCTTATTGGCCGATAGCCGACGTAAATCGAGAGCGGCGTTCGGATCAGATGCGCTTCTTGCCGCGGGGTGCCACCACTTGCCGGCGCCGCACTCCTCAGTACACGGTAGCCGCACTCGCGCAAGCGAATCACAGCGGGAGAGCGATCGCGTTTCATGACGCGCGCTGGCGTAACTTCTTTCCCCCATGCCATCCCTCCCTGTCTAGCTTCCAGTGCGCTCGCCGGCACGAGAAAAGAGAGAAAGCGCTGGGAGCGTGCGCCAAACCCCCGTAACTCCGCTGATTCTTGACGGATTCGAGAAATTTTTGCGGCAATCGATTCGGGAGGCAGTACACTCCGATACTGAGGCCATTAGATCATTACTTGGAAAAGTGGTTCATGACCCCTTTAAAGAGAATCGTATGCATGGCAAGTCTGAACTCACAAAAAATAGCTAAATGAATGTTTTTTTTAATGTAGTAGTTTAGTGTCCATACGTGCCGAAATATGTAATAAACTATATCCCTTACCTGTACATTTTATTCTGCGGTGAAGTATTTCACTTGTATTCTGCCACCCATGTCATGCGCTGTGCACCCTGAAGCACGAGATCCTGGAATATTTTTGTCCCTCTCTTCACGCTTGGGAGGTCTAAACACGACTGTCATTAAAAAAAAACAGCAGCTTCATGTTTATGTGTCATTAGAACCCACAGATTAAACAAACGAGGTTAACGCAGCAGAATATACGGGCCTGAGCACAGAAGCGGAAATGGCGCTTCTGTGCAGAACATCGCATCAATGTTCCACCCTCGCACGAACACAATAAAGAGTGCCGCCAATCAAAGCAACCGCATGCTTGATTAATGTTTGCGTTTACTAATGCACTGTACCGGAAAGTGTAGACTCTGAAATTAAGGTTTACGACATGAATTGTGAAATTACTATTACACGCAGGCATGTTATCTCGGCAATATATATATATATATATATATATATATATATATATATATATATATATATATATACGAAAAAGATGGATAAAGTGAACATGCCTGAACGCATTTTGTATATGCATACTCTGAATAAAGTTATTATTATTATTATTATTATTATTATTATTATTATTATTATTATTATTATTAAGTACCTACCTGCGCAATATGGCAGGCAGAGTCGGCCAAACCGGGGCTACGCGGGGAAAGCGAGCGCTACTGGGTAGTTTCTGGCGTTATGTTCAAAGTAAAATTAGGCTAAAAAGCACAAGCAACCGAATTGTTATCTCAGGAGCAAAGGAAAACGGGTAGGTCCAAAGTATAAATTTTCACCGAAAGTATGTTCATGTAGGCAGCGAAGATTTCGATGTTCTTTTAGATGTGCAACATAATTACCACGACAAGGCATTCTGTTTTGAAGGAAAACATACAGGCCGGTGAGATATTGCACGTTAAGATGTATTTTAGACATAGCACGGTGGGCTATTCTCGACAACAAGCAAGGTCTTTGACATCATGCACATTCGTGCGCAAGTGAAATGATATTGACTTTCTGTTTAATCTTTACGTTTCTTCACTCGATGGAGGCGAAATTGTAGAGGTCTGTGTGCTGTGCGACGCCAGTGCACGCTAAACAACCCCATGTGGTCGAAATTATCGGGAACATCCCATTGCGGCATCTTTCATTGTTTAGTCGCTTTGATACGTTACACACCACCATAAATCATCAATTTCTTTACTGATTAGCCTATGTAATTATTGCATCTAAATTGATGTTTTAATCTCGTGAACAGCCGCCACAATAGGTGACACCACAAAGCACCGCGAGAATGCATTGGAAGTGAGAATGCTTTGGAAGTGTCTTCAGCAGCCTTTCCTCTTATTTTTCTGTTTTTTTTTTTTGCCTGATAATTCGTTATGTATAGGTGTTACTGCGCAGTAAAATACCTGGTGCTTAATTTTGTTGGCGTTAATATTTTCCACGGTATTTCGGAGAGAACCCATTGCTTGCACAAGTGAACGCTGCATTCAGACAGGGATGGAACGAACGGGCAATGTCAAGGATTCAGTGAAACAACTGTCCAACTAAAAGCTCACCAAACTGTTTGTTTGAACTTACAGCGTGATCAGTGTTGTCTGGTCGCAGTGATTAGATATGAAAAAATTCAAAGTACCTTTCTTTTTTTTTTGCTTTTTTTGTCCGACAGCACGAGACAAATTTGTGGAGTATCCTGTCGCGTTCACTGAGTACAACAACTGTGAAATCCTGAGGGTTCCGCATAGAAATAACGGTAAGCCCCTTCCGTGACCTTGCGCGTGTCTAAAAAACATGCATAAAATGGTATTTACCACAAGCACCCTTTTCGTTCCAGGCTGCGAACTCTGGGCCAAAGCGGGAGAAGTACACAAGATTCAGTCCCTTTGCTTTTTCGCATTCCATTTGCTTTGTGGGCCGGACAAATATATGGTATACGATGAAGATCTATGCGGAGGAGAATAAACACTTCTTTGCGCGTGACACTGCGTTTTCATTTCTTACCATTTTTAGAATGCTCCGTTGACCGATTAATGTATTCGCGGGTTACGCAAGGTACACTCGCCGTAATACAAAATCATTACATGCAATGTCACTGTAATTACACTATGGCACTTGTACCGTGTGGAATATGCAAACCTTGTGGGAAAATAAGCGATATTGATGCATGTTCGGCATCATAGTATACGTGTAGTCGTTTCCTTAGCAGCTAACATTTCCTGGGAACACATTCTGCTATCAACAAAATGGTCGCTGAAACACAACTAGGGTCTCTCGTAACAAAAAGAAGTGATAAACAGCCGATCACTTCTCCTGCTATGCAAGTAACTTTACTGAGCTGGAAATAGCTACCGTGTGAAGCTACCTAACAGTTCTGTTGAAAAACTCACAAGGCAGAAATGTTAGCAGGAGCTTTTGTTTTACCATTAGTGCGTTCCTGATGGAAACAGATCTCAATAATTAGCTGTCCTATAATGCTTTTTTTCCGTATTCCGTGTGACAAAATATAAATGATGTCTGGTCATTACAGCGTCATGAGGGAGCTGTAGAGCGCTGCCGAACTACTTGCTGCCAACGTAGTAGTTTGCACGCGAGCCAACGGAGAGAAACTTTTGTGCGGGGAGCTAAGAAGTGTGTCATACACACTATAGTCTGCGCATACGCTGCAAAATGCGATGAAATTCTCAAGCACGCACTTCACGATTAATCAAATGGTTACCAACGTGACTGTTCCATTACTGATTATATAATTGTGGAAAGATTGGATTCCAGCAAAATTCTGGCACATCTCCCGCATTGTGGGAATCGATTTTATCCGAAGCAGACAGCAAGTAGCTGCCTATGCCGGATATTTTTTTTTTTTTTTTTTTTGAGCCAAGCGTTAAAAGCTGCACGCTGATGGAAGCAAAATAGGCAACATCATGCAGACACGCTAAGAAAAAGGGAATTCTTAAATACTTTCCGTCTCTGTATGTTCTTGTTTTTTTTTCTATTTCACTTAAGTGATGTAAATCAATCAACGTTCAGTAGTTCAGCAAACTGGTTTAAATTACGAGCTCGACCGACGTCTTAGTCTAAATGCAGTATTTATGGGTATATCGAGGGCATACCAGGCACGTCGAGTTCACTGTTGCCTAGAGTGTAGCTGATGATCCGATGTAAGATCGCTACACACATTAAAGCACATACGCTGGTTTTATTGGAACGGAATGCACGCTTGGGCGCGATGAGGTGTATATCGGGATTCCGTGATGTACACGACAAGAAGAAACTGACCCTAGAGTCATCTATGAGGGGAGATCATTGGTGGCGGGGTGGAGTAGGCTGCCGGACCGTGCCTGTCAGCCACCTCCCCGCTCTGTTTACGGCCAGAAGCTGGACCGGGTTGTTAGACGACATTGTTTTTTTTTCCACGCCACAGGTGAGGGAGTGACCAGGAGATTAGTTGGGGTAGGGTCTCCCCTCCAGTTCCATAGAACATGGGAGAGGGCGACTATTTCCCCGCATAATGAGCAATGGGGACTAATGAGGTCATGGTAAGTACGTGAGTAAACATGCGGGGAGGGGAAGGAATGCGTCTGGAGTTAGCGCCAGGTGACGTCCTGCCGCTTAGTCAGCTAGGGTGGGCTGGTCGTCTCGTTTGTCTCGAGATTCGGTAGGAGGCGGTGATGTGGTCGTACGAGGTGAACCGCTCCCGATTTGGGTTCCCCGGATCAGATGCCCTACTCAACACTCGATGGACGAATCCTCGAGCATGTTAGTGGGCGGCCTCGTTGGCCGGATTTCCCGAATTGTCCGGGACCCATATAAGTTCGATAGGGCAGGCGAAGTCGTCCTCATCGTTGACCTCCTTACTCTCAACTTTGGAAACGAGAGGAGGGGCAGAAGAAAGAAGAGGGTGAAGCAGTCGTAGCGAGACATGAATGTCGCGATATTCATTTCGCAACCTGTTACCCGGGTTTGCAATACACTGATGTTCTGGTACGCCAATATTGGTTCATATTACCAAGTTACGTAGACGACCACGAGAGCACCCAGGCGTAGGCGGCCAGATAGATAGATAGATAGATAGATAGATAGATAGATAGATAGATAGATAGATAGATAGATAGATAGATAGATAGATAGATAGATAGATAGATAGATAAGAAGAAAGAAAGAAAGAAAGAAAAGAGAGAGAGAAAGAAAGAAAGAAAGAAAGAAAGAAAGAAAGAAAGAAAGAAAGAAAGAAAGAAAGAAAGAAAGAAAGAAAGAAAGAAAGAAAGGAAAAAGGAACGAACGACTGAAGTCTCTTTGGTCAGCAAAGAAACCCTTCGCATTTAAAAAACTCCAGCTGGCGTTAGACTATTAGTTACACCAGGCCCGTGGCCCGTCGTCAGGGTGGGGGGGTGCCCTAGGCCCCCCCTCCTTCCGAAATTTGGTGAGGGTGGTGTTTTACCGCAAAAAATATTGTAAATTGGTGTTTTTCTAAAATGGTCAAGGCCTTTATCAAGTGCACCCCCCCCCCCGGAAAAAATTTCTCGCTACGGGTCTGAGTTACACTATTACAATACGGCGGTAGTTACACGAGTAGTCATTCTTTATTGAGGAGAAAGCCTTGAAAGCCTCATCAAACGCGAAATCTGACCGTCGGTGTCCCGCGGCGTCTGGGAAGAGTTATTAAAAAATCACCGTCACGTGATGACGTCACCGTATGACGTCACCATGACGTCGCGGATCGCCAAAATCAAACTGTGACGCCACGTGACGTAACGACGCATGATGACTTCATCATATGACATCGTAGCTTGGTCAAATAGGTTCGATCACAGAGGAAATGCAAAACCAGGTGAGGTGCCTCCGATCGTGGAGGCAGTGCAAAACCACAAAGGAATACTGACACGGATATAAAAATTTTATGGGTTGTTGCTCTAAATAAAAAGAGTGGTCTCGAGAAACCTACAACGAACATTGTGCTGCCTGGGAATGCGTCAAATATTAACACGAAAGTGTTTTATGTCGGGGTCCACCAAGACTTTCATGACGTATTTCCGCCACGGAAGTACGTCAGCAAAATGAATGCCATCAGATGGCAAAGAAAAACTATAAGAAAAAGTTCCGATAACGGCAATCGAGCCCATGACCTCTCGGTCCGCGACGATGGCTCGCGGGCGTTTAGCCCACTGAGCTACCGCCAAACACATTACGGAGGCGGCATGAACGCGCCTTTTTATCTTTCACACTTGCCTCTGGCAGTGATCTTTGATGGATGGATGCTATGAGCGTCCCCTTTATAACGGGGCGGTGACATCTGTGCTACCAGGCTCGAAAAAAAAGCGCGCCGTTGCAACGACCGTCCCATTCGGCACGTTTTCAATACAAGTTTAAATTCGTCAACGCTTTAACACATCGCGAGGTGGTGTTTTAGCGCAAGCCTCGCTCATAGCATCCATCCATATCGACAAATAGCTCTCCGACGCTCGCCTGGCTGTCGCTCCGCGTTCCCTGCTCGCCCTGTGAGAAGTAACGGGCAGGCTAGAGGAAAGACACGACGCGCGTAGCGTTTCTCTTCGCATTTCACGACGCTTTGAAGGTATGCAAATCGAGCATTAGTGTTTATTGTGTGCTTGTTGATGCCATCTTTGCGCGGGATTCACCATATGCGGAGTCCACGTATATGTCAAAAACTTCAGCTACCACGAGGCTTAAATCAGGATCATGGGCGTTTGTCGTCGTTACGGAGATGTGCCACTAGGCGTCAACGTGAGTGCGATGCGTCCACATCAACCGGTACTATATCTGCCAAACAACAGTAGACATTGTACAAGCTCTCATATACCAATGCACTATAAATGATAAACTACTTCTGTGACGACAAATTTCACTTTCGTGTTATACCGATTCCTATGACAGAGGGATCAACCAACCATTTTTTTTAATTACCGCTACATTAAAAAGACCCTCTCGGTTTCGATATCGAGGGGGCAGCTTGTCACTGACGTTTCATAGCAGTGTGACGTTACGCGGATACACAAACTCGCGACGTACTAGCGGCAAATCTGTCATCTGCTCGTGTTGCACATAAACAACGATGACCGAATTGTCGTCCAGTGACCCTGACCGTGATTTCAGAGATTTAGGCTGCTTGCAGGACGCAGAGCGCGCAAACTTGGGGGAACTGTGTTGACTAATCGGGATAATGTCCATTGCAGTCAGGTTGGCTCGCAGATGCTCAGCGACGAAAACTTCGAAGTTGAATTAAAATATTCTATAGGTGTTCTCCGACTACGGTGTCTGTTGAGCGTTGACACTGCATACCAAGGAAACAAAAAATGACCCTTTTGCGATGTCTCAAAATCGTGTCAGTATTCCTTTAGGTGCAGAAACCTTTCGAAGGGTGGCGGGGCAGAATCAGTACGTCGACTAATAAGAAAAAGAAGATGCCTTTCGCCTTCAAGTCGCCTTCAGTAACTGCATAAGGGACCCTGTGAACATTTTTTTTCCATATGGAACATTTCCGTGTAGCATGTGTTCAAGGGCGACCTCAGAAGTTCCTCGGATAGTGGAAAGTATGGAACATTTTTACAAAATATTTGGGTGCTGTAGCTTTTTCGTTCATACTCACTGTGCGAAGCAAAAATAGGTATGATCTCACAAAAGCATGTTACCATAATCACACATGCGTTTCATTTTTAGGCTCTTAATTCGTAAGCGAATCGTCGGAATGACTGGCAGATGTCATTATCCGGACACACAGTCTTCGCTAATATAACGTGCAAAGTCTCGATTGACTTCAGTGTGTTCCAACGAACAGTGTACAGAAAGGTTAATGATATGTCAAGCATCGCTTTTAACTGACATCTATTTTTGAGAATTGTCGCAGCGTACAGATTTTTTTTTGTGAACACGAACCCAGATTCCACAGGTAAATTCCAAGAACTACACGTGGTTTTAAATCGTACAGCATGAAAAATGGCTATATTAAAGGCATAGCACGTACGCCATTAAACCGATCCCGGCCAGCGATAACACACGGTAAATATTTTTTCACAAATGTCATTCATGAAAATGCATGCGTCCGCAACGCGTTCATGAATTGCTCCATAGCAATCTCTAAAAAAAAGTATTCTTTCCTTCTTTCTTCCTCTATTTCTTCCTCTCTTTCTTAATAGAGCTACAGAGTACAACATAATTCAAGCTGCTCGTTAAGTCGCATTGCTTTCGAATGCGCAATAGTCCAGAAAGGGTCGACGGAAAGGCTTACGAGTCGCAATGGTAGCACAACCATTACGCGGTGGCACCATCACGAACACGTATAAGAATATTTTCTTGTATGGAAACGACAATCAAATCTGTGGGAAGAGAAATAAGTGTATTTCTAAAGACAGCATTTATGTACAGTGTAATTTGTGTACTTGCACATTTTGGCACCTGTAATCCAGGCTGCTAACGAAACTCACCTTGGTCGTACGTGTACGCGACACCATGCAGAACATAAGAGGGAACACATGGTATGAACATCAACGTTCATACCATTTCAATATCATGCTTTCTTAATATGGCCGATCGAGGAGGTTTGATCAATTTCGCCTCATTCCGCTAGGCGTTCTTGTCTACCGGAAATTTTCTCGAACGTACCGACTGCTTCATTACCTACAAGCTCATTGAAATTAACCAGCATCGTTGGCGGATTGCTTCCTGCCGGGGTGGCGACTTGAGCGTTTTCACTATCTAAACTTGATACGACTCGCAACGGGTTCGACAGATTTCGTCCGGGTTTTGTTCCATGTACGTTCATTCTTATGTGAATTTCATGTCCTGTTACTTCGTATCTGCTCTCAGACAATCAGCGTTTGTCGTAAAGTCCACGAGATAGCAATAATTGCTGCAAATGCATACGAAAGGCAAAAGATTAAAAATTTCAGGTAGTTTTTATGCGTCGTATTTTATTCTCCCTTCAATGGTCGGTTTCGTCGCTTATTCGTCGTTTTATTTCTCCCACCAATCGTAGACGGGAGCTGAGCCTGCTCTAGTGGTTTCCTTTGTCGCAACCTTAATCTTTTCTGCACTACACTCTAAGATGTGACGGAGGAAGAGGGGCATCGTTGTCGCTCCACTTTAGAGGAGTAACTGACCTACTATGTGAATTCCCCCTACTGCAAAGGGATGAACTATTACCCTGGAACACCCTAGAACGAATTTAGTACATAATACACAAACTGGCAGTGTATATCAGGCATTTCCTTAACTACGGGAAAACAACTTTCGCCGCTGTTTGTTAGAATTTTGTCATTGCTGATCCCGGGTAAAGTTAGCATTGAAAGCTCTGCTGCGCTTCCTACGCGAAAGTGACCATAGAGAGAGACTTTAAGAGGTGTCATGCTCTTCTTTTTCTTTCCTTTTTCTGTAATCTTCCTTTTCTGTTACCTTGGAGATAAAAATAGTTTAAGCAACTATCGTCCTGTGTCGATTTGGGCTATCTTCTCAAAGAGACTCGAGAAAGTAATAAACTGTCGTATTGAGAAATTTACTAGAAAATACAACGTATTAAGAGATTACTAATTCGGCTTAAGAAAGGGACGTTGCACTGAGACACCACTTCTAGTTCAAAAAGAGGATATAATATACAATTTTTAAAATAAGGTCATTAACTTATTATTATGTTGTGCAATCAAGTGTTTGACGAACACTCGTCTGACGAGGGAATATAGTGGTACAAAAAACATACACTCGCCAATTGTGATCAAGGGACCCGTACGGTGCCCCAAACGTCAATGTCTTTTTTTTTCATTTTTCGCCTCGGCGAGTGTACGTTTCTTGTACCAGTCTTTGTTGTGTCAGCTCTGATTATAGTTCTAAGGTGACGGCCAGACATGCATGTAGCAATTTAAATTTATTTATATTTAGATAATTACGTTTTGATTATCGAATTCTTCTATGAATTCTCATTCATTCAATCACTTTTTAAGTATTTTATGACACCCAACCAATTAGAATAATGACGAAAGAGTACAACAGGCATCGAAGCTTTGAGCACTTCGATTTGGGAGGAACTACAATACACGACCGCACCAGCATCAAAAACACCCTTCGGGTTGCGCACGTTCCCACAAGTGAAATTCAAGCGCTTTGTATTGATGTGCTTA
Source organism: Rhipicephalus sanguineus (assembly GCF_013339695.2). NCBI lineage: Eukaryota > Metazoa > Arthropoda > Arachnida > Ixodida > Ixodidae > Rhipicephalus > Rhipicephalus sanguineus. Next base: position 68,031,089 of record NC_051178.1, on the reverse strand, counting down.
TATCAACGCTTCATGAAATGCGGCCAGACTGATTAAACAGCGCCATTATCTCTCAATAGTAATGGCCCTATTCACCTTTCGATTGACCCTACCGGAAATGCCTTCTCAGAGAACCCCTCAACTTTAGCAAGCGCGAAAGCTCTGCGCTACACTCAGGAGCAATACGCGCACATCATGTTCGTAAGGTGTTCGAATGCGTTACTGCTATCATTGCCCACAGCGAGCACAGCTACTGAGCTTCTAAGGGTCGCTGCTGATATTTCCATAAATAAATGATGGAATATGACCTACAGAACTACAGAAAAGCAATTATTAGTGAATATAAAACGATTAAAGACGTGGTCTCGCGCTCCAGGGGGTGTGACAGAATAATCATGCCAGTTCATTTAATTCAATGGTATCCTACAATGTATTAACCCTTGGAGGGGAGTAACACAGAAATGATCGATTACTTTTCAACTGCTACCACCATTCTTCTGCCGGGGAAGTGTCGTAACTATGATCCCCATTTCTAAACAGGGAACTGTAACTCTCATCGGTTACCTTTTTTTTCGATATCTTGTACAAATTCGGTGAGAAGTACGTCTGTGAGTGCGCCATATAACGGACCATATAACCCATGGGCGCCACGGAAAGTTATTATTCTCTGCACCTTGTAAAGTGGCATCGTGTACAAAAACTAAACAAGAAGCTTGAGCGTCTTGTCTCTGCTACCGAAGTCCTCTTTGAGTTAGTTACGATAATGTGCAGTCCTCTCACATTTCGTACTGTCATTATCGTTGAACGCCTAACATTTATGACCGTGTCCTGCAAACTGAACACGACAGCCGTCGTTCGGCATTAGCCGAAATAAACCAGTCGATAGTCGTTTCATGGAACTCCTACCGCCAAGCGTGGCAGGCTAGATGCCCATTTAGGATGTCGTCCTTCTACCGAACGTGCGCGATCACAAGAACCCAACGCTCAAACCTTAAGAAGCCACAACTGTAATTTCAACAAGCGCCGTTACCAAAGAGCGTCGGAGGTGCGTAATGCGACGTAGTTGCAGCAAGTTCAGCAAGTTGCAGCAAGTTATATATGTTCCTTCAAGCAGGAACATATATAACCCAAGGCCTGTTCAGCTTTTGTTGCGTTAAAATCAGTAAAGAGCGTACCATAAACTTGGAATGGCGCCGTTATCGCTTCTCAACCTGTGATCATAGCCGCGACCGCATATCCCGTGGAGGTCATTGATTTAAAGAAAATGCAGCGACCTCACGATGGAGAAGGAACACGCCTGGAGACCAAGTAGATAAAAATGGGAACGATTCCTTTTAGTGCATGTGTCTCCGAGATTTTTGCTTTGGTCGCAGAAGTAGGCTTTTTATCGCGGCACGGCCACGAGGCGGACAATCGACATGAATCCTTCTCATATCTATTGTAGGTTAGTTATATATCCGCCAGCGTACGCCAAATACTCACCCTCGGCGAGTCGGTTGTCCGCTCCCATCAATTTAAGATGACAGCACAAAAACTCGCAGCATGGTAGAGCCTGCGGACAGAGTCTACAGCCGATTTTCACGAAGCCGTATTCGAGTTTGGATTTTGACCTGGGTCCTAGTGCTTACCGCCCGACATTTCAGCTGCGAGGTCAAATGAGGGCGCAGTGTTGGAATCTTTGTATCTTTTTACTAGCACAACCGTACAGAATATTACACTGAATCATACCTATTCTTTGCACAGAAAAACAGACACACAAAATCGGGTACGTGGTCGCTACTGCTCAACCTTTTGATTGTTGTTACATTACTAACCATAAAGTTCATAATAAATGTAGTGCGCCAGATTGTGTGGCACAGTGGCGCAGAAAGTGAAGGACACTTAAACATAAGATTCCATTTTAATGTAGATTCCAGAGTAAACTATGGAATTCCCAGGAAACTTGGAACGGGCTCTTGCTGCGCAGAAAGAAACGAACGCAAATCTGGCATTACAACGAGGCCACTTCGTCGCATCTCGTAAAGGCAGGCACAGCCGCAGGCGACTGCCCGAGATAAGAGAACGCCAGTGGCCGACATTTACATCGCGAGCGGAGGCAGCATACGAAGAAGCGAGCGCTGTTGTCTGCCGGCCTCAATCGCAATAGGGGCTTAGTGGTCCTGATCGATGGTCTGGCAAGGAGCGCCTTCTAGCATTTGCGGATAGCGGTTACGCGGTCATCCGTTTATATTTGCCTGGGGGATCACTACATGGCTCGCTTTTCTCGGAATAGTGGTTATGTATACAAATCGCCCCTGTAAGTCTCGCGGCAGATGACCAGAAACAGAAGCTTCGTTTATAGCAATGCAGGCATCTCGCTAAGCTAGAGAGCTCCGGGAGACAGAGACGTAAGCGCACAACGAATGATGAAAGTGGCAACAGGATCACTCGGTTACTCTCACCAGATGTGCCTTGCGACGAGCCTTGGCCAGTTTATCGAAACCACAAATACACACACAAAAGGGCTCGTCAGTCTTTCTGCCAGCTAGAAAACCATGACACATCCACATCCGTAACCGCCGTGCTGCACTTCGACTCGCAGAAAAAGAGCCTTCAGAACTGCAGCCTTAGGAACAATGACAACTCACAATCAGAGAGAAACAAAGAATGGCAAATGGTCACTCTGACAAGAGCCGTGCGTAGGCTGATAATTTCTTTAACAATTCAATAAATTCAGACATCCGAAGCGTTAGAACGACAGGAAGTGCAGGAAATTCTTGGTGAGAAAATGTAGGCGTGCAGACACGGACACAAGAGACCAAGAAAACAAAATCGCCGACTATCAACTCAAAAAAAGCCTTGTGCCTGAAAGGAAAGTAGACAGAAACATATAAAAAAAGGCGTAAAACATCTCAAGACACAAACATTGTCTTGATCGCTTCTCATGTGACCGTGTCTGCATGAATTAATGTGCCCACCCGAGGGCACGATTTTATCGTGCACTCGGGTGGAACTAGAATGAATTAATGTGCTATCATGTAGTAAAATCGAGAGTTCGACGGAAGCCCGTCTGGTCGGGACGAAACATGAAGAATAAAAGGCAACCACCGACCAAATAAATGTTTTAAAAAGAAAGAAACGACGTTTCGGCTTCCATACGGAAGCCCGAAACGTCGTTTCTTTCTTTTTAAAACATTTATTTGGTCGGTGGTTGCCTTTTATTCTTCATATCATGTAGTAAGCATGACCTTATTCGTCAGTGATTCAGTGGCTCTCATCACAAGAGACAATTCGTGTGCTTTGTCACGTGGTGACGAAGCAATAACATTCATATGAAATCGATGTACGAAAAACGTTTTTCAGTAGTGGCACACCTCCCACTTCATATGGACACGTTCATTCACTGGAAGTAGCGTACACGAATTGTCTTCTGCGCAGGTTACACCGTTTCAACTCACATGAGTGCCGCTGTGCACATGAAATTGACAACGTTGGTCAAATTATTGTGGAATGCACAAAGTACGCAAATGAAGGAAGCAAGCTAGAGAAAAAATCAAGGCAGCTGCGCACTAGGGGTGCCTGAAGGAATTGCGGAGCTGGGCAGCCTTCTTTGTTTCCCTTTGGTTTTCTCTTTCTTTTCACCTCTCTTTCCTTCTGTTTCTGTTTTTTCGTTATTTTTTTCGGTCTTTTTTTCTGTGTTTATTTCCATTTATTTGTTCCTCTCTCTTTATTTACTTCTTTCCCTTTGTTGCTCTTTCTATTTTTCTTCCTTTTTTCCCTTTCTATCTCTCTCTTTCTATTTCTCGCTTGCTGCCTCTTTTCTTCTATTTTTATACGTGGTTTTGTCTACGTTACGCCGAGCGACGACAGCATACGACAACGACAGCATCCAACAGCCCAGGCAACTAAAGTGCTCCGCACTCATCATCATCGGGCACTCGAAGAACAAGAGGAAACAAAACTTGGACCATCTCCCCGAAGGGAACCCTGATGGGATGCGAAGCAGCAGCGGTGCGCACGGCGTTGATCCGGTTGAAACGGGCGTCCACGCGGGTGCTGGAAGAACGGTTTGAAGCGAAACTCGGTGTAGCGTTTACTCGAGTAAACGTTTGTTTCAAACGCAAAGACTCGGGAGGCGGGTTGGGTTTCGTGTAAGTTTCATTCAAGCGCTTGGCAAGACTTCGTAGTCGTTGTTTCTTCACAGTCGAGACACGGGCGCTGGACCGGAGCAGGCGCGCGTTTCGCCTTGACTACCACGGGTGAAGCGAGAGAGAAGTGACACGTTCAGAGGTGTTGCGAGCGGGCGGAGCAGCCGGCAGCTGCGGGCGCTACGGCGAGCATGCTGCGTGTGAGGGAGAGAGTGACGTCAGCGCGCACCTGCGAGGGAAGCGTGCGAGGAGAGCGTGACGTGAACACAAAGCTGTGGCGTGACCTACTTGGCAATGCTCCAACACCTACGGCGAGGGGAACGCGTTGCGGCGCATTCGTACGGACGCACGTAACGTACGGCGTTACACACGTGAGTCAAAGCGCTGCTTCGCATCTAAAAGACTTCTGCAGGGCGCGAGCGCGCGCTCACTTATTATCACCAAGGCACTCAAAGAACAAGAGGAAGAAGACATCCTGGCGCGAGCGAGCGCTCAATATGCTACAGATGGCTATGCCATACGCGGTTTTGCCTGCGTTGCACCGAGCAACGACAGTATACGATGACAGCATACGACAGCATCCACCAGCATACGACAGGCAGGGCCCCTAAGGTGCTCCGCACTTAAAACAAAACAAGCAACTTTTGACAAGCACCCTTTTGCATCGCAAAAATCACATGGTCCGTGACCAGCAAAGCATGTGCAGCAAAATGCAAACATCTTGCGATATTTTTTTTAGTGGACACTGAACTAGACAAGCATTTGTGATGAGCAGCCATGTGCAGTTATCTATGAAGTGACTTGTTATACCGTGTACAGGGGACTCGAATACAACTTGGACAGGAATGTGTGCGTGTGAACTTTTGCCAGCAAACAATACAAATTCTCATGTTATTGCCTTCATTTGTTTCAGTTTCCTATTTGATTTCTTTACTTGTATGTTTATTTTGGGCCAACGATTGTCTTTCTTCTTTCTACAATGAGAAGAAGGGAAAATTCACGAGCACCCGTTTGTACCACGAAGCGACATCGAAAGCAATGCTGATTTCTCAGAAAGAAAGTTTCATTGTTGCCTAAAAATTCGTCCTGGTCCGGGTATCGAACCCAGGACCAATGTCTTTCCGGAGCGGTCTCTATATCAATTGAGCTGACCATTAACCATGCAATAGAGCGCACACCTATGGTCTGCGGGAACCGTGTTTCGGGCCGCCATAATTCTTCTAGTCACGTTCCCCAAAGCGACGTCCTTTGCACTTATAGCTTGGGAGGTTTCAATTTAGAACGTTAGTCAACCTGATAAATAGCGTGAAAACGACTTGTTTTCAAGCGATGGGTCCTTTCTTTGTAAAAAATTTCACGTAAACTTGAAACGTTCCTACGAGCATCGCTTCTCCAGTTCGCCTAATTTCACTCATTTTCGGGATTTTACACACACGTTGCGCTTCCCGAAGAAACACGGCCTTATTGTCTTATTCACTGGGGACCTTTATTTTGTACGCATACTTGTTTTCATTATCGTGTTACCTGATACCGGATAGGATCCGCGCATGCGCGGGCCTTTACAGAACGTAGACTTGCTTTCGCGGAACGCAAACTACTTGCTGAATACGTTTTACGTTTGCGGCCATAGCTCGCGAATTCACATTCGCTCGTGGCTACTCGTTATATCCGCTTTTCGGAGACTCCAGCCGCCGAGTGAAAATACGCCAACGTGCGAGTGCCAATTATGACCACGTTGTTTGATCCGGATTACCGAAGCTAGAGTGACCCAGAAAACCGCCACCGTAAACGTGAGATGCCAAAAGCACCTGAGAGGGCAGATAGGTGGTGCCATCTAGCGGGGCCGAGGTGTACCAGGCAAGCATTCAATTATTCTTGTCGAAACGATGTGCATTCTTCTTCTCGCGTAAATGCCTTGCAGCGGCGTAATTACGAATGAGTTGCTTTTTATCCGTTTTTACCTCAAAAACACTAGGCGAAAGCAAACTTGTCCGTGATTATGGTTGAACGAAGCATCACAAAATGTCGGCTCCATCCTTCGGTAACCCGGCATTCCTACACCTATTTGCGTATACCGGGATGCCGTGCACGCTAAATACCTCTATTGCGATTTTGCCGCAGCGGTGACCGAATCTTATCCAAATTAAATATAGTTTGAATGCAGTTGTTATCATACCATATTGTTATCGTTACCATATTTCGCTCGCAGTGATGTATTTCGTCATTCTTTCTTCCCAGCTGTGATTGAACTTTTGAATGCGTTACCAAGCCGTGTAGTAAACGCAAGTGATGTTTGCCAATTTGAAAAATTGTTAGACATGTATTTAAATGATTGCGCTGCCAATTCACATACCTGTTTGTCTGGATTTTTGCATTTATTTCTACCCTCCCTGTAAGGACACTCAACAGAGGGTTGAGAGTATAAATAAATAAATAAATAAATAAATAAATAAATAAATAAATAAATAAATAAATAAATCATGTAGTGGTTTGCGGAAATGTGAAGGTGTACGTTTACGTACGTACGTAAACGTTTACGAGAAGCTAAAACCTTTCTAAAACATGCGTTCCGGTACCACGGTAACGTAAAAAGGTATGCGTACGAGCTAAAAGCCGCTATTCCAAGCAATCAGTGCATAATATTTTTGGGATACACCATGACTTACACGAAAAAACGCTCCATTTGTTAGTTTGAAAATTATGCTAACACTTTGTTAACGACCACATTTACGTAGTTGCAACAATAGCAGCATTTCGTTTCACCGGGTGAATGACGAAGAATGCATACAATTGCTATTGAGCAAGGACTTTTATTTCCCATTACAGTAATATGGGTCATACACAACATACTTTGACGGCCCACACAGCAAGTGAAATACAAAAAAGCAAAGGGACTCAATCTTACTCTCTTGACCTGCCTTCACCCACAGTTCACAGCCTGAAAAAAAATATTAGAAAGTCAGAATGAAGTGCTCCATATTTGAAGCAGTATTGCAAACCAGATCGATAAAATTTCTTGCCATTCATGTTTACCAATAAGTTCTTACCGTTTTTGCGATGTGGTACTCTCAGAATCTCACAGTTGTCGTATTCCGTGAAGGCAACTGGGAACTCTACGACTTTCTTCCTGTCTAAGATATACAGGAAAGACAAGTGAACATTTTAAATCAAGTGTTCGGTGCTCATTGCGTGCCACGATCACAAAGATAGTGTTGTCACAATGCCGCCAGGCTTAATTTACCGTTCCCCTTCTCGAGAAACTTCACGCGCTGAAAATGGGGAAACTACATCGCTTACAATGTTTAGCGAAGTACCTCCTTTCTTATTGCGCACAATGAAACCATGCTGTTTAGCCCTTTAATAAAAGTGTCTGCCACTATGGGCGGCGTACTGGAGCTCATAGCTTAAAGGCAGGGGTCGGCAACCTGCGGCCTGCGGGCAGCAGTATTATCCAGGTCCTTGCATAGTATTATGTGGTCAGTGGTCAGTTTTATGCGGCACATAGCACGACGTCAACCCCCCCCCCCCTACCCCCTTTCCAAACCCATGAACACCTCCACGACTCTCTGCGTCTGAGAGTGAGCAACCTTGATGTAGATATTGGAGAGTTGGCTAAGAATGTTCGGCACCAAAAGTCGCATTGAAAGAGTTTCTTTTTTTTTTTTGCTTGTAACCTATGTTTCTAAATTGAAACCTTGTGATGTACGTGCTGAAATCAAACATGATCTGTATTCTAGTTTTGCACATCATTATTGTCAATACGCTGAATGTTTTCGCCTTGCCTGCAAAACCCGCCTCTTCCCCCTTCGCTTCTACTGGATTTGCCGTGCGGCCCCCGCCGTCTCGGCTTCATGCAACTCGGCCCTCCGCCTCTGAAGGTTGCCGACCCCTGGCTTAAGGAAATGTCGCTAACGGCACTCTGCTACATGCGCTGTATCCTGTGACATGCGGAAGAGACTTCAAAGGTTGCAAGTTCCCGAATGCACTCTATCACGTGGTCTGGGAATGCAACAAGAATCCACAAACGACGCCTATCCATTCCCCAACAGAGGACTAGTGGGAGGCACAGCTGACGAGCCCAAATTCCGAGGACCAGCTACAGTTGTCAGCTCAAGCTTACGGCTACTCGTATTGAGTTGATCGCTCATCTCCGGGCGTAAACAGCCTGGTCAAGGAAATAAAGAATAATCCTCGCTAACCACGTTAGAGGTGCAAGTTGTAAACCTGTTCCTGTGTTGCAACACAGGAAGATGGATGCTACGCGTAGCAGTGCGCCGACTTTTCCAGCTTGCAATGACGCAGCGTGATACTACATTTCGGGGTTGTAGCAGGACTCCGTGCACTGTGCTCTTATGCCGCACTTATGCACTCACACACTTCTAACCAAGGTTTTCAATGAATATTAATCTGAAAAAAAAAAAATCTGCAATGAGGCTCAGAGATGAGGTTACACTATTTGGTTGAAAGGTACTCGCCTCGATGTGTGCAAACTGAACGAAAGTGCATGTGTCCTGTATAGTCGCTTTAGAAAGAACAAAGCTTTCAAATACCTGGGAACTATGAAACTATACCACTTGAATTAACGTACCCGTTGAAGCTGTGAATTGTGAGCACATTCCTGTGAATATATCTGTATTAGCATGATGGAAGCACTTTTCACCGAAGTTGTGCGAAACACTGCCAGAACGCGACGGCATCTAGTCTACGCATCCTGTACAAACAACATTTGCTACGCAGGACAATCCTTTCTTCTTCTTGCTGTACTTCTTGCTGTACACTTCTTGCTGCACATTCTCTGCTTTACAGCAGCGACCTTACACATCTGATGCAGGTAAATTCTGATAACTCATGAGGATTGCATAAACATGTTACACAGTTTCCAGCACACAAGTTTTACCTTTTTCTCATTCGTTACACACGTAGTTTGAACGCTTGTTGAGTGTGCTGTTTTGAGACTAGCAGCAAGATATTAATCCATCACTTAGCCAACAACAAGGGGTCTTCACTACTCTCAAACTTACCAAGCGTGAGTGATGACTGGATCACATTTGGAAGAGGGTAACCTTCAGAAGCTCGTACCCAGGCATAAGCCGTTTGGTTGCTCCTGGTAACAAAAAATGTGATATTTACTATGTGTTTTAAAGGTTGCATAATTATTAAACTGTCCTAAAAAGTCATTTATGAGCCTCAATTGCTCTTTTTGAAGGTTCTTTCCAAATGAGACTCATAAGCACCGTGAGACACCTGCACCTTAAATGAACATGAGAGGTGTGTTTCTGAAACATCTGATTTGCATGAGACTTTTCTTTTTTGAAGAGAATTTGTGGCTGAACGTATGACATCAGCCTTGATGTCTCTCATGCGCACGTGGGAATGTTCGTTTTAGCCCTTTCCTTGAGTGTCATTATTTCGTAAAATAAATAGTAATTAGTTTGCGCTTCTTTGGTTCCTTGTGGTTCTTTCTACGTCGTCTTTCGTATCTTAGAAGCGCGGTAAAAATTTCACGTGAGTCTCAATATATCTAGGACGAGAAAAAACATTATTTCTGATTTCTCGAAAGCCATTTACGTAGTCATAATAAAAGTCAGGGTGAATATATTTGCAAACAATAAACATATTTATACACAACGACTGTATTCGTGTGGTCTCGGCTGGTTGGTTAGTTGATTGGCTGGTAAAACTTTATTGTTGGTCCTGAAAAACGCGACTAGCGCGCAGTGGGCTCCTTCCACGTTGGGACGGGCAGGCTAAGCCTGACCGCCGCATCATGTGCTCTCTGATGGCTGAAAGCTTATCCCCTTCGTTGAGGCTTCTGATGGCGGAGCACCACTTGGCTTGGTTGGCTTGATCGGGGCCCATTCACTAAGGATATCACCAGAGCATGGGATGTAAGTTATCTACGTCCCCTCGATGGGGGCACGAGCTGCTAGTGTAGGTGTCCGAATAAATATTGTGTAATAAAGGCAAATTTGGATACCAAACCGCCTGTAAGGGTCAATGCCTGGGCTCTGTTCAACTTTTTGTGTGGAAGGGGGTAAACCCTCCAGCCAAGGTAGAAGTGCTGTGAAATCTCATTGTATGAGACGTCTCTTGTCCAACGTCTTCGGCGGGGGAAAACCTTCGTGGGCGCGCAACGTGAGACCTCGCGCCTTGGAGTGGGCCATCTCGTTGAGGTTCGTGGGACCCCCCGCAAAAGGGCCCATGCGAGCAGGAAACAGCGTAAAGATGTTAGCAGAAATGTCCTTGTCACCGAGGATATGGAGCGCTTCCTTGGAGACGGCGGCGACAGCAAAAGCCCGGACGGTTGCCCAGGACTAACGACGCTCCCACGCTTCTCGGTGAGGAAAGCAATGGCGATGGCCACCTTGGTTCTCGGTGATTTCTTTTTATATTATGGTGCAATTTAACAATTATAAAATATGCTTATGTTGCTTGGTTTTTTTTTTCGAATGCTGTGCGTCTGGTGAGAATAAATGGACGCACAGCTCGCACTCTTTTTATTTTTTTAAGCATTAGAACGCTGCAAAGACGAAGTGGAAGCGCAGCTCCTGCGTTCTTTTTAAAATTTTTATTGGGATAACAAATATGTGGACTCTACAGGCGTGATTTTGCCGTCGCCGTCATGTTCCGTATAACGTCCAAATCGTTAACATCCCTGCGCGCGTCGCATGTTCTGTATGCGAGGGAAAGCGTACTCAAGCACTGATGAAAGAAGCCGGCCATCTCCGTCGCTCCTAGGGCGCAGGGAGATATGAGACCGAAAGGGGTTCTGTGCGTCTAGCAGAAAATGCTCCCTTTGACCCACCAGACGCAAATTGATATTTTCCTGCAAAGTGAACATTCTGCTTCATATCTATCGGCTCTTCAAGGCGAAAAAAAAAGAATGTTTGCCCAAAACAAAAATTAACAGGTAAAAAATATCATAAACCAGTTTACTTTGTGGAGGTTGATGACCAGTGAAGCTGTGTAGCACACGACGCAGAGGTGACAAATAATTTTGATGAAAGATATGAAACAGCGCCGTTTTTTTGTTTTTACTTTAGTGTACGCTCCTTTAAAGCACTTCCACCTAGATTTGCGTGAGCCAGAAGGGCAGCGCAAAGGTTATTTATTTATTTATTTATTTATTTGTTTATTTATTTATTTATTTATTTACTTGTTTATTTGTTTATTTATTTATTTATTTATTTACTTGTTTATTTATTTATTTATTTATTTATTTATTTATTCCTTTCCTGTTTACTTTTAATGAACCAGTGGTGAGTAGTGGGGATTGCAATGTCTGTGTCATACACCCGCAAGGGGTTTCATGCTCTATAGGTAACCAAGTTCCAAATTGCCTAGTTGTATGCAACTTTGCTGTAAAAACATATAGCGAATTGAAGCAATATATGCGCCTATCTCTTTAGAGCAAGCAAGTTACAACACAATAGAACAAAAATTTACATGTAAGCAGCGAAATCATCTCTTAAAACCCATGAGACCCTTTGTACACATTTGGGTACACAACTTGTTTTTCCTAGTTGTGTCGACTGGTGGTTAAGATCAGGATACATTACGGATTGGATGAACTGAACCTCCTGCGCATTAAATGTGTCTTCGTTTACTTTATCTTGCATTGTACTATCGCATAGGATCACTTTGCTGAAGTCGCTACCATGTTCGCCGAGTCATTGCACGTGCCGCTTTCCAACAGCCACGACAAAAGTAAAACTTTTCTTTTCGAAATGAATATAACCGAAAACGAAATTGCGGTATCTGTCTAGCCTGGGACATGAATCTAATTATGCAAGAAACACAACATGAATGACACATAAGTCAACTTATTGTGAGATAATTTCATTCAATAGAATATTGAGTGCATGGAAGTAATTCTGCGTAGATTTCCCACATTTACAGACCCTTCTTTATATGTCGCGTCCGAAAGGGTCAATAAACTTGGAAATATATTCCCTAGGCAAAACTGTGACATTAACAATAATAACCACTAAATGTATGCTAGTAGAAAAATACTGTAGTATATAATATTGTGTTAAAGATGTCATTAGCCAATACATTCTGAAATATAGGTTGGCCTTGCAGAATAATTCCGGCATATTAGGATGCTCCTTTTAGTAAATGTTTAGGTTAATAGGTACACCAATACATTGTATAGTGTATTTTGGAGCCGACACTAATTTACGATTTTACGATCAATTTTGCGATTTAAGCAGCTAGGTCACGGAGCACGTCATGCACGATTGTCGCACGTCCTGTCCGCATATTGTCATATCAAGGTAATGAAACGATAACTGCGGCATCACGATGGCGCATTGTCTTGTTATTCGTGGCGTAATTCATATGCGTATCATGCAATTCATACCACGACATGCCAATTTTGGTATACATTGGTATGTACAAAATTAATCACAAGACAAGGAGAGTACCAAGACGTAGATAGATAGATAGATAGATAGATAGATAGATAGATAGATAGATAGATAGATAGATAGATAGATAGATAGATAGATAGATAGATAGATAGATAGATAGATAGATAGATAGATAGATAGATAGATAGATAGATAGATAGATAGATAGATGTTTAAGTGAACTTAACCCTATGAATTTTTTTATATGGTCAAGGAGCACTTTGAGCACTGTGGTTTTTCGACATACAAACCTCATTGTCGTTCTCACCATCTTGTTTCTATGTCTCTATTGGCTCTTTCCTGGTTACTTCAGCATACATGTTGAGCAATGCATTTCTCGTGACTCTTTCTTGCAAGCCAATCATTGGCAGCCTATGTGTTAGTGCGCTCCGAGAGGAAGCTGCGGTCTTCCAGAAAGATTCGCTTTTCTATTTACAAGCAACATAGTTGTTTTACACTTTCTTTCCAGTAAAGTTTTGTGCGTACACCACTGCGGCCACTCTGTCACTCGACTCACGATGCACGCAATACTGTTGCGCATAGCAACCGCGACAATGTGCGCCCAAGCGTGCGAAGCACAGGATGGGACTCCTGGCAAATAAACCGTCGAATTTGAATTTCCAATGTCGGCGAATGGCTGTGGCAGACGCCTAGCAACGAGGCGCACCTGCCAATTAATACTAAGGGATGACCGGCGAGCACAAGCTGCGTCTTTCGCGCGATTCCACGAAGTGCTGTGTCTGTGCATACGCGCACTTCACTGTAAATCTCACATTTTCCTCAGCCTAATGCTGCCTTTTCAGTGCATCGGCCAAGTGTCGGCCCAACGTTACTAGAACAAACTCAGTTTCAAAGCTCCGTATCTCCGCCAGCGGAGGAGGGTGGTCCGAACGGCGGTCGCGAGAACTAGCGGCGCTGCAGTTCCGTCTTGCGCCACTATCGGCGCGTCGTCTGCTGCCGCGGCATAACGCTGCATAACGCTGCGGTCCGCCGCGCAGTTGCTCGCGGCAACTGTGCGGCAACTTTCTTATTGTACTAGTTAGGTGGATATGCATAAGGTCGTCTGTATGCATTGGCCCGCGTGCTTTGTTCATTGATTGGCTAGGAATCGATGTTCGGTCTATATTGCCACGCCCACTTGTTTTATTTTGACGTATTCGGGTTTGACCAGCAAGAACGGTTATCAACGCTCGACGCTGTCCGCGAAGCAGTGTTCGAGAAGCTTCGCGATTGTAGTGCATCGTTTTGGTAAGATTGCGCACCGGACGCGAATGTTCCAGCTTTGCCGAGCGATAACGCCGCCAGCAGCGATATCGCTGGAAAGTTCGGTAGCGCCTGTATAAAAGCCGACGCGCTTGACCGCTTGTAAGTTGATCGACGGTCGACGCTCTGTTCGCTGCTATCAGTGTATTGCTGTAGTTTGACTTTCAGTTTCTCGGCCACAAGTTCGGCCAAATAAAGAGTTTCATCTCGGACCTGCTGACTGCTGCCTTCGTCGACGTCACGACCCTGTGACAATATTTCAGCTGTCTACATTGCGCTTAACTTCCAAGCATAGGAGTTTCTAAGCGAATGAGGGTTTTCAGCGTAATTTTTATAACTACCACCACAATTTTAGCCTCTGCCGTCTTATCCAGATCAAGAACAACCCAACACGTTTGTAAAAGCCTTTATAGTGCACAAAGAAGCGTACTTACTCGAGATACAAAAACGTTCTAGAAAAACAGTACTCATGTTGTCTACAATTTATTGAAAAAAACTTTCTCGAAAAACATCACCAATGCTTTGCAATGTTTGCAAGACACGTTTTCGCGACGGTTAAAGGGATACTGACCCAAAATCGGAAAACTTTACGAGAACTCTGTAAATGAAATCTCAGTGTGCGATTATATCGAATAGATGTCGTCTCTGAGCAATTTTTCAGCGGATAGTTGTATTTTCGGTGTCTCATCTTTCTACGTCGCATCCTTCTCCGGTGCCTTAAACAATTTGAACAGATCGGCCGTGATGTGAGCACCGAGCAGTTATTCGCGCGTACTCTGTCGCTAGAAGAGTCGTCAGTATTCAACTTCAGTTTTTCAACTTCACCGAGCAGATGTTCCATGCCCGCAGCACTTCTTACACTGTACGACAGCCGTTTGCGTTTCGTACTGTAGCCGTTCACTACGCAGTTAAACTGCTCGACAACTACAAGTAAGTCTCCGTTCCCGAAGCAAAGTGTGGGATTGGGCTAGTTGGTATTCCATTATTAAACTGCTCAGCGCAAAAATTTGACACGGCATAGAAAAGACGAAGACCAGCGCTGGTCCTCGTCTTTTCTATGTGTACCGAGTCAAATTTTTGCGCTGAGCAGCCCGTTCCCGAGCCGGCGAGTGTAAAATATTCCGCACATCTTGTTCGATATCTCGTCGTAAAAGCTCTCGAAAATCCACTGCTTTGAAGGCTATAGCGACAGCTGACAACTGATCGAATGTCAGTGTGATGCAACTCTCAGTCTCGGTAGCGTATATAGGTAATCGCCTGCCTTTCGTTTTGCTGTTCTATTTCTGGCGGCTCCTCCAAATTGGGCACTGGGCTTTCGCGGGAAGCCGTGCGTTTCTTTTTTTTTTTTTTTGGGGGGGGGGGGGGGTGTCGCGCTTAAACCCCGAATATTTTGGCTTTGAAATGGGGGGTGGAAGTGCTGGGAACAAGCGCGGCACGGCACCGGGCGCGAGTTCCCACTTTCCACGTGGGATCAAAACTTCTTGTCCCGCAATGGCACGACAATAGTGCTTTACAATGTCGTCACTCTCAAAATGAACGTCACAGACCTTGCATTTCGCAGTAAGCTTTCTATCTTTGCGATGCAAAGCTCGAATGGCGTAGGGTCTTTTGGAGGTCCGAACAAGTGTCGTGAAGCGGAGTCGTCGTTGCGGTTCTTGCAGCCCGGCGCAAAGCGAGTCGGCATACCGCACTGTGAATCTGTTCGCCCTCGTTACGCTTCGTACGTCATGCACGTGTCTTCGTACCAGACGCGAAGCCTGGTCAAGAACAGTCGCAAAAATGACGAGCTAACAAAGCGCAGACGACGCTGTAACCCACGTGCGCTCGTACATCGGCGGCGCCGATCAGAACAAGCGCCAGCCGCGGGAGCTAGACGTGACTGCAGCGCCACTACTTCTCACGACCGCCACGCGGACCGCCTCTCCGGCGGAGCTCTTAAACTGAGTTTGTTCTAGTAACGTTGTGTCGGCCAACAATGAAGTTGGACGCAGTGAAGAATGCCGGCGTGTACACCACACTAAGTCAAATTCTAATATATTTAGAAGTGAGGAAAACCCGACAAAGCTAGATTTTTTAACGGAATAGCATACTTTTTGAAGAACACTGACTGGAGAGTAAAATATACAAAAAAATTAATGCGTTTGGAAAATTTGGGTGCATAAATATTAAAGTAGACAACGCGACGACAATCACTTTGACTTTATTGGGTCACCCCACAAAAAAAAAAAAAGCTGAACTACTAAACAGCCGAGCGTATGCGCACAAATTTTCACGTCAAAGGTAAATAAAATTTGAAAAAAAAAGATGGCTGATCCCTCCGCCAAAGGAATCGGTATAACACGAAAGTTAAACGTGCCGTCTCAGAAGTAGTTAATTGTTTATAGTGCATTAGCATATGAGAGCTTGTATAATGTGTACAGTTGTTTGGCAGATATAGCACCGCTTGGTGTGAACGCACCCACGTTGACGCCTAGTGGCATATATTCGTACCGACGACTAACGCTCATGATCATGATTTAACCCTTTCGGTAGCTGAAGTTGTCAAGATATACCTGGAGAGCGCATATGGTGAATCCCACGCAAACATTGCATCAACAAGCACATAGTAAACACTAATACTCGATATCACGCCTTCAAAGCGTCGTGAAACGCGAAGAGAAACGCCACGCGCGGCGTGTCTTCCCTCTAGCCTGGTCGTTAATTTTCACAGGGCGAGCGAGTAATGCGCCGAATGGGGTAGTCGTAGCAACGGCGCGTTGCAGGAGCTAATGGCGGAGGCAGCGAAGTTTCTTGCTTTATTTCGACCCTGGTGGCCCATGTGTCACCGCCCCATAAAGGGGACGCTCATAGCATCCATCTGTGCATCCAAGAGCAATGTGTGAAAGATAAAAGGCGCGTTCATGTAGCATCCCTTATGTGCTAGGCGGTAGCTCAGTTAGCTAAACGCCCACCAGCCATCTCGCGGACCGAGAGATCGTGGGTTCTACTCCGGATAACGGAACTTTTTTAAATGCGAAGTATCTTATAGCGGAGTTCAATCCGGTGGTGGTGGTGGTGTGCGGCGTGACCACCCTTACTGTGCATGCGCATACCCTCTCTCATACCCCTCACCCCTTTCTCCTCTCCACTTTCCCTCTCCCCTCTCCACTTTCCCTCTCCCCCTTTTCATTCTTCCTCTGAAACGCGGGCTAGACATGCCGAAATTCTCTCCTGCACAACGCCGCGATGAGCACCAGCGCATGCGCGTCCCCTCCCCCCCTCTCTCTTCTCCTAAGCTGCCCCCTCTCGCACGCCTGCCGACTGCGTTCCCCGCTCGCCCTGTGAGAATTAACGGCCAGGCCAGGAAGACAAGACGCGCGTAGCGTTCCTCTTCGCGTTCCACGACGCTAGGTCGGTAGCATGCCCAAAGAACGCCAACGGAACGCGATCGTGCAAGTGCTCCGGCTTCGCATCGCCTCATGGTCCCCTTTAGCGGGAAATGGTGTAATTTTCTTTATTTTTCATCTGATCACGTTCATTTTGCTGACGTATTGCCGTGACGCAAATACGTCATGATAGTCTTGATGGACCCCGGCATAAAACACTTTCGTGTTTTATGCCGGGGTCCCTTCTTTGACAACCACTAACTCAGTGGATGAGGTTTGAGCTGTTTTTAGACAACACGCCAAGGGTCTTTTATTCACGCATGAGCTTCCTGTTGGTGGTGTGCTGCAATTTTTAGACCTGAGTCTCACTTTCTCGGAGACGCACATATGTTGGGCATATTGCCCACGTTCACGCAAGGCACTTCTTCCTTATGATGCCTCGCATTCGAAACTTGTCAAGAGGGCCGTTGCTTCCATGTGCCTGGAAGGAGCGCTGGTGAAATCTTGTCCTCATCTAATGCAGGAAAGTTTCAATAATCAGGTCACGAGGCTGTATTCAGCCGGCTACCCTGGTTCTGTCGTTGTTGCAGTCTCGGAAACCCTCCTTCAGAAACTGAAGGGATCGAGAAGAAATAGGCAGCCGATGGAAAAAAGGCCCATGGTTATGCCATATGTGCACAAGGTTGCTCACAACCTTAAGAATGTGGCCAACAGGTACAAGGTACCCTTGGTGTTCTCGGCGCCCCGCAAATTGGCTAGCCTGTGCCCACGCATTTCTTCTGCACCGAGGCCCTCCCCGTGTGGGAAGAGGCACGCAAGGCCTTTTGTCGCCTCCTCGGTTGGCGTGGTGTACGAGATCCCGCTTAGTTGCGGTAGGGTATATATCGGCCAAACAGGCCGGTGCATAAACGACAGGATGAGGGAGCACGAACTTTCGGTGAAAAATAAACTTTCAGCACATTTGCCTGTGCATTGTGGTTCCTGCAAGTTTGAGCCTGGGTTTGCCAGTGTTTCCGTTCTTGGAAAGAGTAACGATGTCTTAGCGCGTGAAATCATGGAAGCATACTATATTAGAAAGAAGAATGAATGCTGTGTTAGTGACACATCTGTTGCTCTGCGTGGGGGTGAATTTAGTTTCATCGATTCATTTTTCGATTAGTTAATCTTGTTACCGCGGGTTTTTGACGAGCTTGTGAGGCGATGTGCGCGCGCAGGATCGCTGTGGTTATATATGATGCTGATGTTCTGGGAATAAAGTTAGTTGCGAGTGACGCCCTTTCTGTCCTGTCCTTACTTTTTTCCTTGATGGTACGCGTCTTCTTAGTTTTTCAGTAAGCATGTACCAACTAGCCCAACAAAAAGTTCTATTAAGGTTTTTTTTCTACTTCTACGCCATCTCCGAACTACTTCTTTCTCCCCTTAAGCAGACTCCCCACTGGTTGCACGCCAGAAGAAGAAAAGCCTGCCACAGGTGGGCCCCCCTGCAGGCAAGTAGCCATGGGCACTTGTCCGCAATGATGCAGAGCTATCGGTAAATTGACTATCAACAGCATCGATAGTTTACTTGAAACTATCAGTGGTGTAAACAAACTATGGATAGTAGAACTACCGATAAACTATCGATAGTGCAATCGACGGTACCATCGGTAATATGACGAGCGATAATACACTCTTAGAAACAAGTTAGTAAATAGTTAATACATTCGGACATTCACTAGTTTCGAGCGCCTTTTGCAACCTTTGCGACATCCCTTTACCAGCTAGTAAAGCTGTTGAATTTTCCCGTTCCTAAGCGGGGAGGCTTTGTTAGTGTCTTTAACTATACTACTAAAATACTATGTTGCCAGATACTTCGTAGATGCCGTAGTTTGTTATGCCGTAATTGTGACACTCTTATGAAAAATTTAGGCAAAACTTCAATTTTCTAGATTCTGTTGGAATAACAGTATCGCGACACGTGATGGCATATACATGAGACCCACCCACAAACGTTTGCGGAACGTGGGCTCCACTGAAAATACGAATTTCTGCGCTGTTAGTGTACAGTGTTTCTAACCTAGCGGGTAGCTGTATAGCTCGCAGGCTGGAACATTTATTTGGAGGCTATCTTCTCAGACAAAGCGGGAATATATGTTTCTCGGAAATTTCGCGTTCCACAAACTTTTGGAGGCGGGGGTACAAACAGTAAGATACAATACACGGGGTCAAATATAATCGTTTATCGCTAAATTCTATGACTGCTAACCGCTACAGTGTGCTATTGCAAAGTAGGTACATATATAGCCGTCAAGCTGCTATTAGAGCACATGGCGCGTGCGTAGAAGGCTTTGTATTCTGTTTGTGCTTGTTTGTGTTCTCGCTTACATTCCGTTCGCGTTTCAATATACGCTGTTATGATGCATACACACCGTGGTAATTATTTAATTAAATAAATTAGCAGTTGTTAATTGGTACAAGCCGTGCCATTTAGGTTTTTTTTTTTTATTTCACCTCATATGTATTTTTGCGGTACAATCAACTTGACATGGCAATGCATACGCACATATAAACTAAGTAGGCGTAAGTCTCTAGTTGGCTAATTTTAGTCCGCTAGAGTTAGTACGGTAACTAAGTTGCTGGTGCGGTTACTAAAAAATTTACTAACAGACTAACCATTCTTTTTAGTACAATTCATTTACTGACAAGGTAGTGAATTTCACTCACCTGCGTCTTGCTATTAGTATAGTTTGTAAGTGAATATGCCTGCCTTTTTTTGTAAGAGTGTACTATCGATAGTTGTGTGAATAATGATGCTGTTGCTGGCCGGCGATATTGCCAAAACATTTGCGATAGCTTACGATCAGTACTATCAGCAATACTCAGTTCGCTTACTTTTGAGCAATTTTCGGTGAGAGAAATAAATTATTTCCCGAGTGGAAATGGCGGAATATGACGATCAATAAATTCATATTCAATAGTAACAAGTTAAACCTCACAATTAACAAACTTAGTTCTTGACATTTTTTGTTATTTTGAAATAATAAAATGCAATATAAATTTGAAGCCACGCAGTTCCGCCACATGGAACGGTTTCTTTTCCGCTACAGTTGAACAGTTTAACCTAATTATCATATGTCAGCCAGACATTCAGGTAAAACAACACAAACATGTCAACTTGCTTGCCCTTCAGCCTCCTCCTACTGCCCACCCATATACCACGCAATCGGGGAACTAAGTTTATGATTCAATGAGTTCGCGCGGTTGATTGTGTACTGTCGATAGTGCTATCGAATTTACTATCGATAGCACTATCGATAGTTCTTTCTCACCATCGATAGTTCGATAGTTATTCAGCTATTGATAGTATCGATAGTACCATCGATAGTTCTGCATCACTGTTTCACGCCCGTTGCGGAGGATTCTGAAATGATTTTCGGAACGTTTGATGACTGGCAAGGGACCGTCATAGTGGGGCTGAAGAGCGCGGGGAGGCGCGTCAACACGAACCGAAAACGTGTGAGGATGTCTGTAAGTTTGAATGCAAACAAACATCGTGTTTATTCGTGCGAGCATAAGTTGGCGATGGGCGAAGGTTTTTCATGAAGATCCGCAGACGTTGTACGAAAGAAGATAGATCCAAAACAGTCTGCGTAGGTAACGGGTTGACGAGGTCACCCGCCAACATGGAGTGTGCAGCCATAGACCATCTCAGCAATCGAGCAGGCAAGTTCTGGTCGGAGTGCTGATCGAAGGCTCAGAAGCGCGACGGGGAGGTGTGATACCCAATCTTCAACGTGAGGCTGAGAGGCCAGTGCTGCTTTCAAGTGACGATGTAATCTCCCTACAATGCCATTAGATGTAGGATAGTAAGCAGTGGTGCGAACGCGCGCACAACCCAGAACTAATGCCACATAAGCGAAAAGCGCCGACTCGAAAGCTGTCTGCCTCGGTCAGTAGTCGCCGTTGATGGCACGCCGAAACGGCTAATCCAGGTAGACAGAAAAGTACGAGCAACTGTCTCTGCCGTTATGTCAGGCATTACAGCTACTTCAGGCGACCTTGTGTACCGGTCAATACGCGTAAGCAAATACGTATATCCACGGCATGGTGGCTAACGTTTGACGATGCACAAATGAATGGTGCCGAAACGTGCGTCTGGAAGAGAAAATTTCTCCCACGATGGCTGAGTGGGTCGTACCTTAATACGCTGACACGCTGTGCAAGTGCGAACCCAGTCACGAATGGCAGCGCGTATGCACGGCCAGACGTAACGTTCGGTGATCAGGTGTTGTGTAGCTTGTACCTCTGGATGGCAGATTAACTGCAGGTTATCAAAAACAGCATGACGCAGATTTGTAGGAACATACAATAGATGCGAGTGTTGTTTTGTGAAATGTCGCACCACAGCGTGACGTCGTAGTCCGGAAATTTAAATTGCTCCATTCGAAGGGATGTAGATGATCGGAGTCGTAGAAGCTCATCACCAAATGCTTGTGCCTCCGCGAGTGGAGACAAGGAAAGGTCGATGGGGTTTGCTGTTGCGTTGATGGTAATACGACTAAGATGTCCGCTGCACTGTTCACGGCTGCCCTTGACGTAGCGTATGTCTGTGGTGAATTCGGCTATGAAAGCAAGGTGCCGGAGCTCTCGAGGAGTATAGGTGGCACGGCGCGAACGGAACGCCAAAACAAGTGGCTTGTGGCCGGTAAGAATGGCAAGTTCTTGCCCTTCAAGAAAGTACCTGAAGTGCTTCACCGCAAGGTAGACCGCGAGGAGCTCTCGTCCGAAAGTACTGTATCGGCGCTCAGTTTCACATAACTTTTCGGGAAAAGGACGAGTTCCGTGTCCCCAGTAACTGCAGCGCTATGAAGCAGGGCCCAGGAAAGCACAGAGCGGTTTATTCAGACTTCTACGCCATTTGTTTGTTTGTTTGCTTTTCCTTCTGTTCTATGGGCCAAGAATGCGTAGTTGAAACTTAAAATCTTATTCGAAGAATGTTAAATGGCTAAAAAATAATATGAAAAGGAAGAGAAGCAATGGCAATAATAACAAATACATCAAATTAAGACTTCAAAAATTATGCTATTAAGCTCGTATTCCAGACTGCCGTATTAACCTGATCGAAACAAGTTTGATTAGATTAGTTAGATTTAAGCGCATTTCATTAACGAGTATTTTTGAAGGTAAGAATAAAATGGTACACGTTTAGTGGTTTGCATGAAATTACACACGGCATCGAAGGCATCTCTGTGGCAGTATCCCAACGCTGAGGCTCGGAAGCTTAGTACAATTTCTTCAGTTAAGTATAAGCCTATTTCTTTTTATTTTATTCACAATACTGTTGGCCATACGGCCGTTACAGATTGGGTTGTAAGGCTTCACAACAACAAAGTGGGTATTACAATACAAATTACATCAATACAATAACAAACATGAAAATACAAGTATACTCATAATTTAAACAGTAGTTATCAAAATATGAACCAAATATTACAAAGCAAGTTCGTCAGTCACAAGAAATAACAAATAGGTACTTAAACAGCAACATGAGTTGCTTATGATGCAGCCAATGCATGCTGCGTCGCAAGAAAGGGGGAAAAAGACAAAGAGAGAGAAAAAAGCGAAGTAATGAGCAGTCGTGATCTAATAAGTGAATATCTGCGACATGACAAAAAAGCAATGTGCAATATTTTCTAATTCTCCGCAGAATTGATATAGGGGCGATATCGTCAGACCATCTCTGTGTAAGTATAAGTTTAATGGGGGGACACGGCATCGAAATCTGGTGATCGTAACTTCAGATTGTCTAGATTGGCTCCACTGAGACGTCCATGGGGAGTTTAGATGTTTGTATTCCGTCCACGTTGATTCCATGCTATCAGTGTGAATTGCCAATTTTCTGTATCTGATTGCGGCGAAATATTCTACCACTGGAAGAACCTGGATTATTGGGAGATCTAGCGATGCACACGCTAAAGCATCGGCCATTTCATTTAATTTTAAGCCACAGTGACCTTGGACCCACGCTAAATTTAGGTGCTTCAGCTGAGAGAGAACTACTTCTTCCTCCTCCTAAGCAGACTCCGCGCAACCAGTTCATGTCCCAAGTTGACGTGCGCCAGAAGAAGAAAAGTCTGGCACATATGTATGAGAGCTTGCACAATGCCTATCGGTGTTTCGCAGCTATAGCATCGCTGGACGTGAATGCACTCACGTTGACGCCTCTAGGCACATCTCCATCCCGACGACTAATCTTGACCAATGTGGTAGCTGAAGTAGTTGATATACACCCGGACACAGCGTAGGGTGAATCCCACGTAAAGATGGCACCAACAAGCACGCGTAATGAACACTGGTGCTCGATACGGACTGGTTCAAAGCCTCGTCGTCCGACGAGGCAAAAGCCAAGGCGAGCGTTGCCCATTAATAGGGTAACCTAGCCCGTTCTCATACACATAGCACACAGCGCTTCAGGAACACGAGAGGCAGAGCTCGCAGCGTGAGCCGTGAACGCAGGAAGGCGTTTCGCTAACGGCTGGCGCGTCTCGCTCGCTGCACCGAAACACTCACTGCGCGACATTCGCCCGTCGACGCCATTGCCTTTCTGTGCCACTTATTGCAGCAGTTTTATTAGCCGGCACTATCCCCCTCGCAGCAGTAGGCGGCGGA
The DNA here is from genome assembly GCF_013339695.2 of Rhipicephalus sanguineus. Taxonomy (NCBI): domain Eukaryota; kingdom Metazoa; phylum Arthropoda; class Arachnida; order Ixodida; family Ixodidae; genus Rhipicephalus; species Rhipicephalus sanguineus. Next base: position 68,007,296 of record NC_051178.1, on the reverse strand, counting down.
GAAACGCCGTTGATGCACGTGGAAGCTGCACTATACTCTGGCGACGAGTTGTCACGCTAAAACGACGCTAAAGACAAAGTGCGTACTGCGTCGTCACCAAACCGAATCATCATGTACGGCGCATTGCACCGAGCGTATAATTTCCTAGAATATAGCATTGAAAGCCTCCGTTGCGCTGAAACTACCGAAGTGCTCCCTGTCGGCACTCGTTAGTTCGCTGCACCGCCAGTAGACGGCGGCATCATCCCGCCAACGAAGATCACTATGAGAAGGAGGTGGGAGAGGTATAAGGCGCGCTTGCAAAGTCCCACGCATGTGCATCGGTGGCGCAGTGGGCAGAGCGCCGGGCACCTGTCGTCGCGGACCTAGAGGTCGTGGGTTCAATTCCCAAGTCCCTCAGCGAAACTGTTTGCCTGGATTTTCTTTGTCATTTGTTTACGTACACTGTCATCCTTTATGAAATGGGACACGCGAGCGCGTGGCCTGCGCACTCCGGCGGCTGCCTACAGCACCATCAAACGATAGCTAAAGAAAGCACGTCCGCTTCTGGCGGCATCGCCCTTTGCGACACGAGAGCGGGAGCGTAATCTAGCAGCACTTGTTCACTGGCCATAACTAGATTGTTGGCTGTGTATGACGCCGAAAACAGACGTGCTTTCTTTAGCTGTCGGCTGGTGGTGCTGTAGGCAGCCGCCGCTGAGCGCAGGCCAACGGGCTCGCATGAAGTGTACATTTTAGCGACGTCACTTCCATGACGAAATGATGCCAGTGAAATCCAGGTGGACCCCGCATAATGCACTTTCGTGTTAATATAAAATGTGGATAAACACACGAATGGGCGCACACACAGCGTGCCACAGACCCCATTCGTCCAGTCGCTGTCACAACGCTAAGCAGCAGCTAACGCAAGTATTTTTGCGCAGGAGAACGCCATTCTAGATGCATTAGGAAGCGAGACTTGCTTGCTAGGAAGCCCACGCAGGCGCACATCCTGGCCGGCGAGCGACGGCCTAGATCTTTCATCAGCGATTTTCGCAGTGCATCTACCAGATGATCACTCTGAGCATGCAGCAAATTGCATAGCATGTGGTGCACCACCGCAAATCGACCAGCCTTGAAAGTTTAATGGGAACTAGACACACGACCGCTGGATTTGCACTTTTTTCCATCAGTGATTGATCACTGAAGTGGACGTAACGTACAGTGTGGCGCATTTCAATGCGCCTTCGGTGCTCCCGGTATTTTGCCAGCATCACTACCAATGCGGCTGACATCGCGTTTTCATTCATTCATTCATTCATTCATTCATTCATTCATTCATTCATTCATTCATTCATTCATTCATTCATTCATTCATTCATTCACTCACTCACTCACTCCTGAAAGTGCCGATGAACAGCTCAAAACCTTAGTAAAGGTTCAGTTTGCTTACACATGAGGATAGAAAAAAGAAACATAACACCCGAAGAAAGAGTTACGAGCGCGCAGAAAAAAAATAAAATAAAGTTAATCAAGAACAGAAATCAGACAAACAGGACATAAAAGAGCTGAAAATGTCAATATCATAACGAACGACGTTTTCTTATGTTACAATACTTGTAATAACCAGGGGTGTGCCAATAGTGAAGTTTAGAACCGAATCGAATACGAATCGAATAGTGATCATACCAAGGCGAATACTAATATGAATCGAATAATATATGAATAGTCTTCGAACAGGAAGGCTAACATTTTAAATTTTCAAAGCAGCTCTAGAATGATAATGCAACCATTTTGGAAACAGCCCAAGAATTGCACAGCATTTTATTTGAGACAAATCTTCACAAGCTTTAACAAAGGAATATTACTATTACTTTTAACCGACAAAAAATAATTCCACAATTTTGTAAACTGAGGCAAGCTCGTATACAGCAGCAACTACAGCCTTAGAACTATTCGTAACAGCGTGCAGGTTGAAATATGGGAGTGAATCTTGTAGTCAAGGTTGCACTTGTCAACAGCTTTTACATAAAAATTGAGACATAAACATAAAACAGTAATCATTAGTCAACGTCGTCATGAATACCACGATGAACATAGTGGATTGATGACTCTGTTGCTTCGGGGACACTGAAGGTTTAAGCAAAAACGCCTTTATCCTTTAATCAATGTAGCGCCGATAGTCCCTCAAAACCTTGGGCTGCATGCATCTCGGTAATTCGATGATTAAAAAAAAAACGTTACCCCACTGTGTTCGGATGTTTCGTTCTTTGAGTTTTTTTCATCGGTGATTATTATTCCAAAATATTCGACATTTCTAATATGCCCTGTTCGATTCGTTTACCGCATCGAATAGAACTATATCTCATTCTTTATTGAAAATTCTCGAATGTTAGCACACCGCGTTAGTAATAGCCTTGGAGGTACGAATTGAATTCACATAGAAAATGCCTGCATTGCGAAAATTACGGCTATGCCAAGTGTAACAGTGAAGTGGGACTAAGTGACGAATGTCAGCGTTCCACCACACTCTATAGAACACTAATATCGTTAGACCTGAGGAATACCACGCCGTGTTAAGTTTCTTTAAGGAATAGCATACTTCTTCATGAAAACTGCCCTGCGGGGCAAAAAGCAATGCTTGTTAAAAGTGAGGGTGCAGAAATGAGGCACGCAGGAAGTTATTGCAGACAGCAAATTGTTTTAAATCGGCTTTACCACCTCCGACTGGCGAACACAGGAACAAAATGTTTAAAAAGCTTCATTTGTATATTTTAAAAACATACCTCAGTTTTGTAGGAAAGCAGATGATTTTTCAAGGGTTCGTTTATCGTTAGACACAATATTAATGAGAACTAACAGACAATAACGCCAAGGAAAGTACAGGGGGTGTTATCTGTAGTATTTAGAATGTAAATGTGAAGAAAGTAAAGTGGACGAAAAGATGACTTGCCGCCGGCAGGGACCGAACCTGCGACCTTCGAATAACGCGTCCGATGCTCTACCACTGAGCTACGGCGGCGGTCATCCTCCCGTCCACTTTCTGGGGTATATATGTTGATTTAAACCTAGGAGTGTTAGTCAGCGCCAATCGCAGCCATGGCGGCGAGTGTGGAACACTCTTTTTTTGCCTGTTGGCGTCACGTAGCACGTGATCTTTATACGAGTTGGCAGCTGACCAATAATCCCTCGCATACTACCTGAAGGCATTAAGTCTGCCAGGACGAGACCCTCGCTATGAATGAAGGAAAGCAGATGATTTTTCAAGGGTTCGTTTATCGTTAGACACAATATTAATGAGAACTAACAGACAATAACGCCAAGGAAAGTACAGGGGGTGTTATCTGTAGTATTTAGAATGTAAATGTGAAGAAAGTAAAGTGGACGAAAAGATGACTTGCCGCCGTCGTATTTACCAGCTCAGCTCTTTAACACGACGCCACGAATATGGAACAACCAGTGAACATATTATGATTCAGTGAATGCGACGAGGTCGCACACGCAATGCACATATATGTGCACGTGGAAGGCCCTGCGAAAAGGGTCGCCCGTCGGCGTTCCGTTCCTGTCAATACAGCAAGTTTATTACACGAGAGTCTACCGTCCTGCGCATACGGTGCTACTTATGCAGGACAATTCACAATCTGTGCACTGTCGTCGAATTAATAGGCTCGTGACATTGTACATAGTGTACAGATATCAGTACCCGCTTATCCACAACCGTATTGCTTCTGAGTTTTTTTGTTTTGTTTTTTTTGTCCGCCGCGCTGTTGTAGCGGTTACGGTGCTCGGCTGCTGACCCGAAGTTCGCGGGTTTGACCCCGGTCACGGCGGTCTCATTTAGATGGAGGCGAAATGCTAGAGGCCCGTGTACTGTGCAATGTCAGTGCACGTTAAAGAACACCAGATGGTCAAAACTTCCGGAGCCCTCCACTGCGGCGTGCCTCATAATCATATCGTGGTTTTGGCGCATTGAACCCCAGATATTATTATTATTATTACGCTTCCGACTTGAGTCTGTTATACGAATCCGCATAAAATTATCACGGCCAAAGTTGATATTTTGACGCTATCGCATTAAAATCAAACGCCCTTATTTGAAGACTTAGCCAAGAGCCAGTGCCTGCTGCACGTAGTCGTGCCAAGTTGGCCCGTGTTTCATCTATATTGAGAAACGCGGCCTCAACTGTATTAGCTTTGGTTGTGAGAGTGAAAAATGGGGCAGATATTGCTCCAAGAGGTAGAAAGCTGAAGGCAGCAAGCTGCTTTCTATATTCGCCTCTGTCGTAAGCACAGACGAAAAGCGCGAAGGCATTCAGACGCCGACGGGCGGAGAAGGACAGGTGGTGATGGCAAGAATGTCAAAGCTAAGCTCTGGCGAATAAAAAGAATTCCTCGTTCGCATGAACGCGAATAGAAGTGTTGCGCAGCGTGCTGGCAGCTACAGATAGCAAGCACGCTCGCTTCCAACAACGCCCAGGGAGGACACGGCTATTTGTGAAATCCGAGACGGAGAATCTCCTCGCACGTCAGAAATGCTCGCGCCAGACCCGAAGGGTTGGTACAGCTAGCTGAAAGGGGAGTTCTTGAGCACAAAGCGGCAACACGACCCGTTCAACTTCGCGCAGTATGCCGGCAGATTTCAGCGTTTCGCGCTCTGCGAGTCTCCTGTGCAATATTTTATCCTGAATTCTTTGGTTTGGCGTCGCGAGGCTCTCGACCCTACAATTGCAGCGTTGCTCTCCTTACATGGCAATACAAATGCCTGGTATACCTCCCAAGCATTCTGGCCAATAGAATAGATGGGAATCTGTAACTCGCCAATATATTTACACCAACTGAAGACACACACGTATATCGCAATGAATGCTTGGCTTTTAGATACTGATTAATCACTCATGACGAGACAATTTTCTTTAGTTTGCGCGCGAAGATATCAAATAAATTCGGGATAGCGCAGATTCAACGCAAGATACAGGAAGAACACTGACACACGGGACGTCGCGCCATAGGACCATGGGGCTTCGTAGAGGTGGGGGGAGGCTAGTTTTGTGCCGGAGCCATGCAGCGTCCCCACCCCCCTTCTTCAGGTCACCCCAAGGGCCAATTGTGCGACGGAGAAATGCCAGTGCGCTTGATTTCCGCTTCAGCCGCGATCGTCGGCGGCGCTCACACACGTTCGGTCGCATATAGAGCATACAACTCGCGGGGCGATGTTATCGCCTTTCGACTTTTCACGGATACTCACAGCGGCCCCGACGCCGACGGCAAAAATCTGCTTGAAGTGTCCGTGTGGTTGCTATCGCAATAAAAAGGAAGAAGAGGCGCGGCAAGCCACTTGCCTATAAAACGGTGCGCGTTTGTAAAAACCTACACGTCCGAACATTACACATGGCGTGCGCCCTTTGCCGCTACATTTACTCTACGTGGTGAGTTCTTTTTTCTTTCAGTGTGACGAAAATCCCGAAAGCGCATACAATTCAATTTTTTTTCGTTCTGTTCTTTCCAACAGAGAGGTGGAGCGGGGACGATCACCGGAACAAAATGCTCTTTACCTCTCTTGTCTCGTCCCTTCCTAATCGTTCTACGCGCTGTTAACATATTGAAATGAACATATTGAATGTGATCCAATTTACGAATGGTACACCGGTAGACAAACTGGATTTGAAACCATCAGAAAAAATGACAAGCACACGACCAGTTCCCATGAATGTGAGGCAAAATCAATGAGTCAATAGAGAGCTTCAGGATTGGGGCCCCGAGGAGCTTGGGGACCCAAGAAGTTTGCGAGCCGCCAGGGCGCATGCGCAGAACCCAAGCCACTCTTGGGCTCTTGCACTCGCGTTGTCCCAAGGCCCAAAAACGGAAAAATAGCGTGGGTCCCCAAGGCGTTTTGGGTCGTCAACGAGATGAAGTAGACGCAGCGCGGGCCGCGACAAAGTATGGCCCGCGTATCGAATAATTTTAATTTCGCCAAGTGTGGCGCCCCGAGCGTTTGTCCCAACGCAGCCTGCGTTTGACCCAGTTCTCAAACTGTGCTGATCCTCCGCATGCAAGAGCAGCCTACCCAACGCAGCTTGACGACCCAGTGTCTTGGGTCCCCAATTCTCAAACTCTCTAATGTAAGGCCTGATCGCACGCCATGGTGGTTAAGCGTACTGCGGGCGGATAGATTTGCGCGGATGTATTTGCGCGAATACATCCGCGCAAATACATTTTTTTGCAGGAGTTTTGCTAGGCTTCTACAATTGCGTGGTGGGGATAACGGTTATGAAAACATAGATGCTTGGTCAAGTGCAACAACTTCATAAATGAACTAAACACAATGCAGTGAACTCGCCACCGAGGGATTTCTCGCGTTGCGCAAGTGCAACAAGTACAAAGATCCTAAATAAATTGTTTTAATAGCAGTCTTTTCAAAAATACGCCTTTCAAATATTTCAGATTTACATCTCTTACTCTATACTTTAGCAGGGTACTATGTTGGGCGAATTCGTGCAGACGGAATTCAAACAATGTGGCCCTATTGAGGATTACCTTAAGGGGGAAAAAAGAATATAGAAAGAGCGCGGCCACGTGCAGACTCTCACGGCGTCCGTATAACCACCGTTCTTCAGCAATGACCTGCAGTACACTTATATTACGTGGGAATGGAGTGCGCGTTTGGTGCAACGTGAAGATGCCAACAATAAAGAAAACCATGGGTGTTTTACAAACCACCGCACAAGCTCAGATGTTGCGCAAGTATTCAGGGCACACAGATCCTAAACAACTCATGAGCAGTTTTTAACGTTTCAGTAACTGTTTACAAAGGCAAGACACCAACAGGTGCAATTTAGGTAAGTTAGTAGCGACTATAGAATATAGTACATACCTCATCTTACACTGCAGAGCATTGCACTGAGTGATTGCACTTTCTATGCAGCTATTGAAGAAACTATATCTCATTTCGCTTCCACGTACTATTATACATTATGCTGCCTAATCGCACAGATGCAGGCATCCATGCATAATGAATATTTGGGACCGCAGTTATATACATACATACATACATACATACATACATACATACATACATACATACATACATACATACATACATACATACATACATGTTCTGTGCTCATCTTTCAAGCCGTCTTTTAGCGCTGTTTTCTGCTCGTAATCATGAACTGACCAGCCAAAATGATTATCCGTCTACATATAAGGCTCCGTTCACACTTTCACAGTTGGCAGGAGAGCCAAAAGGCCAAAACGGGTGGCGTTTCCACGTTTGTTCAAGCTGCTCAAATTTGTTCTGGCAGCCACCGCCGCCGTCGTCGACTTCGCCCTTATTACCGTCCTATAATCTTCAGCCATTAGAGGCACTGACTCGCTGCCGCTTTGCCTGTTTTCTCCTGTTTTTATTCCGTATTGATTGTCAGCGACGAATGCGTAATAGGGGGCAACAGTTTTGTTCATTTCAGCCCGTTGCTTGCTAAAGGTGCACCAGCACAAGCTATAGATAAGCGGACACCCGATGGCTGCAAAGGTGGATATGCCCGGCTCGGCCAAAGTGAAAAATGTCCATATACGCCAGACCCAGCTGTCGCAGCTCCTTAGATTTATTACCGTCTCCTCGGTAATCTTCATCACAATCTGTCTCTTCAGCAGCGCGTCCGTGTAATACTGCGAGTTTTTGCGCATGTCCTGTCTTCGCGCAGGACAGAGTGTACAGTGAGTCATTGCGCCATACCATAGTCACCTGTCGTCATACCTCCCTCTTTCTCACTCCCTCCTCCCCTTACCCCCGTGGAGTAGCGGGCTAGAAACCCGCTTTCCATGCCGACCTCTCCTCCTTCTTGGCATCAAACATCTTCCTCTACTTGTTCTTTTTGGGCACATGCACATGTCACAGTTGACAAGCGAACTGTAACAGTTGACAGTTTGCTTGACATTTTGAAATTGCGACCGGATGTTTACATTCTACCGCAGCCAAAGTAGAGCAAAGCGGAAAGACGCTTGGCTTCCCCGTGACAAAAAAAGATCGGTCCGAGATCGGTCGAGCTCGCAGTCTTGTTTTCTCGCCCGCTTAGACGGTGAAGCGAGCCGGTTTCTAACGAGTTTTGCTCCTTCCGCCTGTTTCGTGCCTTGTATTGTAAACGCAGCTTTTTCACGCCACCCCTTTCAGCAAATCCCACAAAATTTCTTCGAATCTGGTGACGTAGCAAACTATCCGCATATAACATTCAGCGCATTAGTTTGTAGCGGCCGCCCATCGCTTCTTTCTCACGTTCACTGAAGAGGCATGTCACCATGGACCGACCTATGCATTCGTGGAGCGATCCACGGAAATATTCTTCCCGCTCCTCAAAAAGCTCGGTACCCCCTTGCTTTGGGGTTGTTAGGCATTTCCCTCTCTTGGTAGCAGCGGCGCAATGATTCCAACACAGGGACGCCCCCAACGCCACGCGGCGAAACTGTTATTGTTTGTCAATAAAAGAAAGCTGTCAAGCTGTCAACACGTGTATTTTATGCGTCCGCTAAACCGAGCTCCCGACAAATTTAAAGCAAGGCATGTCTGTCTCACAATTCTCTAGACTCCCCGAGCAGAAACAAGCGTTAGTATTTCTACTAAGCGCGCACTGTCATACTGACAATGAACGTTTACCTTCCTAGTCTTAATTTCAGCTAACTAAAATCATCATGGCGGCACTGAAGCTTTAGTGTCCAGTCGCTGAGAGCAAAGTCGCGGGATCAATGTCGCACTCGCTGCAGGCGCTTTCCGATGTGCGGGTGACGTGCAGTTATATTTGGTATACGCCCCATGCGTAGTCCCTTTGGATGTTACGCCACATTCTTTGCATTGCAGTTCAGGCGGAGGAGTAATGACTTCTTTACCGCAGGAGCATGCTCAAAATGCGCTCCAGTTTCCTGTCACGATCATAAGCGTGCGCCCAAGCAAATAAACAGGTGGGGGGAAGGGGCACCCCCCCCCCCTCATGCCAGATCATATAAAGGTGGGCGCCAATTCTGCCCAATAGTTGTACTCAGTCAGGCCTTTTGAGTCATGTTTTAATGCAGAGTTGTGGCTAGGCATTTTTTTAACCACAATGGTGACCCCTGACGTTACATTCAAAGATCTGTTAACTTCTCACCTTTAGGCTGGAAAGCAGGAGACCAATGGCAGGCCTTTCTGAGACCCACGCCATCGTTTCATTTAAATTTTTGCATCCAGTACGGAACTCGTTTTCTTTCGGACTCGACAAAGGAAGGGGGAGGGGGGGGGCAGCGGTAAAACTTGGGCCCCCCACTGTAGAATCCTGCGCACGCCTATGGTCACGACATTGCGTTGTCGACACTTGCGGAGATCAGAGTTTCTCGTTTCTCGCGATTTCTGACTGTCTTTCTCTGTGTATGTTTGTTTCCGTGTGTGCGCACTGTGTGACACTTTCTGATGTGAGGCTACGCAAAACCTGTCATTTTCCTTTCTTTTCCAACGTTAGCGCAAGGTTATGCAAAAATGACCGGCCCCACTAGCGGTGTCTGGTGGCAGAACAAACCACAAGATAGCGCTAGAAAAGGCTGCTGCTTGCCCAGCTGCACAATGGTTCAAAAGAATAATTCCATCTAACGACGTCCTCTAGCTCGCTATATTATTTACCACTTTTAACAGGCCGTGTACGCATGTCACAATGAGCTTATTAAGTCCCCTTTAAAAGCACTCGCATAAACGTCTCATTTGGCCTACACGGTGCGCCTAAAGAAACACAAAACTGAATCTTATTCTATGACGAAAGACAAGATTGCGTTAGTGAATAAATAAAAAGGCTATGCTCCCGTGTTAAAGTTCTTTAGATTCATTATTTGAAGCGATTACAAAGTTTTCGTGTTTCCCCGAGAGAACTAAAAACCGCGGAAATTTTAGAGAATGTCACAGCAATTTTATGGCCGACGTCTGCTGAAAGTTGGGGGGTGCGCACTTATTTATGCTCTTGGAAATTATTATTTTATATCTGTGCGTCGCAAGGGGCGTGTATTCGATTACCTTGGTTTCTTTCATTGTTCCATGCAGGATGTCTGTACTCAGTAGAAGTACCCTGCGTATTGTGAATGACAAAAATGTATTTCTTGAGCAGATTAACCGCAGCCTGCTCAACAAATTGCTCATTAAAGCATTACATAGTGTCATTCTGGCTTCTGAAATGTCACCGAGTATTACCTACTGGTAATAAAACTGCGCGGCCGGGGCCTAAAATGCAAATTCTGCAGAAATAGGAGACAAACATTATTAATACCTTACAAACGTCTAGAAAGGTACATACTGAGCTTAATGCGTGCCGAAACATACTCCTGTTGTTAATCAGAAGCGTTGCCAAATATTACTCATGCCTAGTTATTTTTAACATCTACATGAGTTATATGATGTTCGTACTTTGACCCGCAGTGCGCAAGTTTAACGACGCACTCATGAGCAAATTGTATATCCAAGCGCTCTGCGAAGGTATAAGTGTGTTCTACAAATCCAGTATTTTACCACGCTGGCCTAGAAGAAACGTGAACGTAATTGAGATTAAACAAGTTGGTTCTAGGATGGAAGCGTCATTGGGACCAGTTTTCTCGTGATGTGAACTGCTGACTGTCAAATATTCTAAAGCACTGTTTTGAACAGATATATTGAAAAAAGGTTCCCAGTAGGCCGTTCATATATGGTTCACGCTTTCACGTTTGGTATTTACTTACAAGGAAGTTAAATTATAATTGCAAATTGTTGAACAAAACAGCTTCACTCGCAAATTTAATAACCGGTAAAAGCGTCCAAGTTTGCTAGTTATTTCTTCTAACTTTTCCAGAAATTTTACGCCGCTGCTAATAAACGTTATTGCACAGTGATTCCCCTGTAAACGCCTTCATCTCGTGCCGTAGAGGTGACCTGTAAACCGTAGATGCTTCAAAATAAAGAGGGCAATGCTTACCGCGACCCGTCGGTGGGATCTGTGGCTCCAATAAGGTTCACGGTGTACTGCTCTTCTTCGTTAACGGATACCAGTTCGTTGAAAACACATTTCTTGTGTTTGTAGAAGGGCTCCTTTTCATAGGATCTCATGAACAAGTAATATCTTCCTGGCACCTTTAGCACCTGCAAACGTGACGCAGACGTGATGAAGCCAATGCAAACGTGATGAAGGCAATGAAAGAGAAAAATTGACAACCAGATGTTTGCGTCACAAAGCTACAAGTAAATCGCTTCGTATTTGTCAGAAAGAAAGCTTCATAGTTGAAAAATTCTTCCTGGTCTGTGGATGGAACCCAGGATCAACGCGCTCCCAGGGATCAACGCCCTTCCAACCAATCGAGATAACCAAGCAGCTGGCAATCCGCAACGCGACGGCGCGTCGATCGACAACTCGAAGCACATGTACAATGAATACTGCATAACCCTTCCGCAACATCGATAGGTTAAGCAGAACTCATTTTCAGTAATGAAGACAAGATTTAATGAATGTGACACGGAGAGCATAGCAAACACCATTTCTCCTTCATTGCACAAAAGAATGATAAATACAAGAAATAAAAGCTGGCGAAAAACCAACTGGCCGTAGGTGGGAGACGAAGCCACAAGACAACATCTTGTGCGTAGCCAATGTGGATTATAACTGATGCAGCGTCCATTTTGCTGGTTTTAAATATTGCCACCATGTCGTGCAGCCCAACCGTTCCTATCACCTCGCCTCATTGTCAGAATACTAAGCATGTGGAACTTTTTCTCGGACTACAGTGCCTCATCATGAAGGTCGGTCGACATGCACAGTTGAATGCGACGAAAGGGCGTTTGCGGTCCCTGCGACACAACTGCAGTCCAGGTTGTATCGAAAGAAGCTTCGCATCGTTCCGACATTTTAAGTGCGATCTTATTAACTGATTGTTGCTTTACGTGTTTGTATCTTTAAAGTCCCCTGTGCTTTTTGCTTACAATTGTCACTCTGGATCTACTGCGCCCTTCTTATGTCATGTTTTGAGCTATGGATGGTGTGCAGGAAACCATTTCACTGTCAAGAACAGACGCAGCTACGAAACTGAGACCTTGTGAGGGATGTCACAGCGCGCTTGCGGAACGCACATAGCTAGCTCCACACAAGGGTAAATTGACTGGACTCTGTTAGCCTGCATGGTCCCTGCGCATTCTCCTCACCTAGCAAAAGCGTATTTGTCAGTTGTGGCTTGATTTCAGTTTCATGAAATTCATTGTTTTACTCATAGGAAGGCGAGATAGTGAAAACCTAGTAGAAGAGCACCGAAAAACAGACTCGAAGAAGCAGACAGGACAGCGCTTTCCTGTGTGCTTCTGTAGGTAAGCGCTCTCCTGTCTGCTTTGTAGTCTGTGTTTTTCGGTGCGCTTCAACCAAATTGTCAAACATGAACGTAAACCAACTGGCCCAACTTGCCACCTTGCTGCAATGTGGTGACAACTGCGGGTAGCCAGAATGCTGTCGATGAAACAAATTTTCTGGCACTGCCCTCGCTAAAGAGCACGCAGGCAAAACACCGGGCGACCGTGTTGGACTGGCGCAGCGACTGGATGCTTCCAAACATTATTAGAGACTGGGCAATACTGGTATGTTCAGCTACAACAGCGTCACCCCAGAAGCTCACCAAGGCTGCATTGAAGCCTTTGTATTTGACTAGCTTATTACAGGGACGTGCCTCCCCCCCCCCCCCCCCCCCCATTATTGCAATGCAACATCGCAGAAGTGACTTCTTCCGGTTCCTTCATCTTACTTCTTCAGCCTGTCCATCTATGACCTTACTGCTCTTTAAAATGTGTGTGTAGCGTAGGGCACACTTTGACCACAGTTCTATGAAGGGTGGTTGTTGTTTATCTTGTTACTATGTCAAGGTACCTCTTGTGCATTTGGTAGGAGTCTACCTTTGAAAGAAAGTGATTGCAAATTCAATAATGGACGAGGTTGGGTGATTTCAAAATCATCTTTGTTTGTATAGTCATTCTAAAGGAATGACAATCGTTAGTGTTTTGCTTCCAGCTAAAGAAATCCAAAATGTGCATCAGAACCACATAACGAATTCAGATGTTACTGCCGCTGGAAATAGTGAAGTGCTTGCAGGCATTTATTTATCTGCTATTTGATCGGAGGCCCCCATTCACCATAATAATTCGCTTATGGAGAAAACAACGTGTAATGTATGTAGCGCAGAGTCATCCTTTGAAATGCCGAAAATATTTACACTGCTCTTCATTGACGTCAGCTTCTCTTCCTTGTTTCCCGTTTGTTTCCCGTCCAGTCCACCATATTTATAATATAACATATTTATATTAAAATGCAATGCCGTCGAATGCTAGCATTGTCAAGGACCCAGCGCTCAGTATGCTGTTAAACACCCTTCAAGCCAACAACAAATGTTCAAATTGTTGCATCTTAATCGTTATAAAAACACACGACACCCACGTAAATACGAAATCATTCGCACATATTAATCTTTCTGTAACACGCTGATTTGATCTAATAGCCCTGCAATGTAGAAGCATTGGTGTCAGAGCATGTTTTGCATAAAACATTTTGTCATCGTAACGATAAATAGCTTTGTGATTTTTAAGACGAGGCATATGTTCGTGCGCATTGTTTTTTAATACGTCCATTTCTACTTAACCCGAGCTTTTGTCCTCATACACCATGCGCTGTTAGACCTCATTCAAGAACTCACCTTCGTTTCCAACAAAATAACGGCAGCCTCTTCGTGCTTAGCTTACCTTCCACGCGTCTTGATACTGAGCAAGTTCCGGCCTTCGTTCTAGAAGTTCCCCTTGGCTGGGACAAAAAGCTGCCACGAGAACCAAGGCTTCCAGCCACAAGTTTCTCATTCCTTCGGTTGGTTTCATGGCAGTAATTGGCGATTACTAAAATAGAAAAGAAATCCCACTTTGCAGGGATATCGAGAGCACAGCATTGCGTGTTTGAAATTCCACGGAGTTGACAGATAGGGAATATTCAGCCTAGAAAACTGACAATAAAGAATAGACTGCGACGACACAAAAACTCTAATGCGATTGAAGGATGTTTCTTCGAAAGCAATTACAATGTGTGTACAACACTGCAATTTGTAAACGAATGTCATAGTCCAAGCAGTAGTTCAAGCGAAATAATTATCTGTTGCACTGATAACCTCCAGTAAGTTGAACTTCATGAATAAATGGGATTCAGTCAGTATGCGCAGTGTTCGGTAAATTATAAACCCATTTAATCTGAAACGTAAATATTTTTTTCTTTAACTAATAGTATCTAATACAAATGCAACAAGGCACACTCATAGGTTGGTCAGAGCTTAGTCGTATACTCTAAAGCCAGTCACTAATAATAACAATTGCTGGGGTTTTACATGCCAAGACTACGATATGATTATGAGGCACGCCGTAGAGTAGGTCTACAGAAATGTCGACCACCTGGGGCTCTTTAACGTGCAGCTAGCAATTTCGCCTCCATTCAAAATGATACCGCCACGGCCGGAATTCAACCCGCGACCTTCGGGTCAGCAGCCGAGCACCCTAACCACTGTACCAGCCGTGGTGGCTCTAAGTCCGTCATTACATTGTATAAACACCCCTCCTATATTTTCGTTCCAATAAAAGAAAATTTGTCAATAAACACGACGCACTACATCTACCCTGCACCCACTCACACACAATAATCGACTGCCGATAAAGACGGACGGCGCTCACTTCCGGGAGGGCGCCTGCTTTCGCTTACCGACAGCGAAGATTTCCGCAAGCCTTGCGACGATTACGGGATACACCGAGACACTTGCGGCGACAAAGCAGGCCTGGTACGCGAATGCTGAATTGAAGCAAAATAAACAAAAGCAGAGCACCCCGTTAACGATCCGAGAAGAGAGTCACGTGACGAGGCCGAACCGGTCGCCTGCCGCCGCTCCGAAATCGCTTCAATCGCTCACCTTCGGCCACTTTGCCAAGCAAAACAACGGCGGGCGCTTCTTTCGCGCCTCCCCTCGACGATAACCGGCATTTTTTCTTCGTTGGACTGTGCCTCGTGAGAAAGGAGGGCGCACGTTGAACGCGTGCCAGGCGATTTAAAACAATTTTTTTTTTCGTTTTTTTTTCTTCCCGCCCAAGGCCAAGCGTTGAGAGCTTCCGTTGGCTCATTCGTATCATCAGTCATTCCATTACCATTCAGAAACAAAATTCCATTTAGGAAGCAAAATTAAGCGCGGTGAATCCAATTTTCCCAGGCAGGCCAAGTAGCTTTCGCGGCCACTTGACGAACGCTGGCCGTTCGGGGAACAGCTTTATGAAAAATTTCTTAATCAACCTGCATTATTTTTACACTCGAAATAATTTTCCTTGATAAGAGAAAGGGTTACAGCTGTGTTATTTCCCGGCCCTACCCAGCCGTGGCACTTGTAATTCCTATTTTGAAAAAGCTTCCATGTGCGCTTAATTTTCTTGGTCACGCCTTCTGGAACGTTATAAATTGCTAACTGCGACCTCAATTCCGTCAAATTAGTGTTCAAGTATTAGTTCGCAATATGCTTAGTCCTCGAACGTTCTTCTAGGGTATGAAATGAATAATGAGCTCAAAATCACCGCGATCATATAAAAATGACAGAAGCAGCATGCACTCCCAGTCAGCTGTACTCGTCGAATTGCACTGCTGATACACTTTCTATACCCTAGAGGTCAACGCCCACTAAGCGTCATTTGTAGGCGTCAGTGGACGGTAGCGAATAGCTCTTACATATATGAATTCTTCCTCTCTGCCGCGATGACCTAAGAAAAGAAATCAGGATACCCGGCCTTATCATTTCTGCCGAAACTGACGCTCATTTGTGAACCATTGGCGTAAACCAAGCATGTAAGTAGGGCTGCAAGCTGAAAGCAATGATACCGGCGATAATAGCGACCATAAAATAATAAAAAAGTCGCAGTATATATGCATAACACAGCTGGTCATACCGCGTTTCTTCACGTCAACATTAAATAAACAGCGACTGGTTTGAAACAGTTGTGCCATGATGGCTCACAGTGTAATGTCTTTTGTTTACGTATCTACATTCCCCCATACACCGTACCCAAGAGAACAGGATTGGGAGCAAGGCTGTGGGGTCTGTCTGTGTGTGTAAGGCACACTTACTTTATTCGTTGTGTCTCGAATGCGAAGCGACGGGGAAGATCTTTTCTATCAAGGACCTTCGCTTCGTTCATATGCGCTCCCTCAACTCGATGCGAGAGATGCGCAAACAGTCTCGCAGTTCATGCCATGTCTTCTTTACCTCGTCCTTCCGTTCCTAACAAGGCGGTATTTAGGAGAGGATTGGTTCATTAAATGCAGCAACCGCTTTTCTGTATGCATACCTTGATCGTGAAAACATCTCTTTGCACCGGTTGTCCATTCACTGTAGAAGCCTCTGAACGGTCACCTTCACCTGTATCAGCGTCCTTCGTTGTGTACTCGGCTATTTTCTTCCATTGCTTCTATTCTGTGTCCGAATACTTATATGCAGCAGGTATTACCAAGTCCCTTCTCCCGTTAATGAAATTTCTTATCTATTTCAGTGCGTTGACGCTGCATGCTTGCCACTGTATGACGCGCTTTCATTTCCTTCCTTTCTTGTTTCATTTCGATACTTCCAATATAATCGGGTGGAAAGGCCACCGATAAATGTTGCGAACACTTATATAACTAATTACTAACTGCACACCCGCCGCGATCGGAGTGGATGAGGCGGCGCGCTGGTAAACAGGATGTCGCAATATATAACTCGGTCTGTAGGGTGCCGCATGTAGCGTGAGGAAGGGTCCGTGTACGAACACTTGGGCACACGTTGAAGATTCCGAGCTATTCAACCTGACCAGGAGCCTCTTACC
The DNA here is from genome assembly GCF_013339695.2 of Rhipicephalus sanguineus. Taxonomy (NCBI): domain Eukaryota; kingdom Metazoa; phylum Arthropoda; class Arachnida; order Ixodida; family Ixodidae; genus Rhipicephalus; species Rhipicephalus sanguineus. Next base: position 67,990,441 of record NC_051178.1, on the reverse strand, counting down.
ACAGCGTGCCTTATCATAAGATCGTTGTTTGAACAGGTAATACACCACATTATTTTTAAATAAGTAAATTTCATGTTCGCAACACAGAATTCATACTTAGAAAAGTGTGCGAGGCCACCTGTAATATAGCAAAATGATATTTTGCGGATGAGCTACAGCGAAGTTTCGTAAACAAAATATTCACGAATGGGCCGCTTATTATAAATGTTTATGGCACAACAAGTACCTATAACTTTAGAATGGTCACCAGTGTCATGCAACATAGCTATTCGTTCGCACTGGATAAAAAAAGCATGTTAAATGTGGTTTTGCCATTAAATGTGCTTTTTGTTAAAGAAAGACGTGATTGTTTTGATACTGTTACATTTGATCTGGAAAAAACTGTCATGTTGTGACACATGCGTGCACATGCAGTTCTCTTCGGCAGTTCTCTTCAAAAGAATAAATGAATACACGTGAGGCTTCTACAACGTTGTTAATGTTACCTCTCTCTCTCAGCGGCTCCTACACTGGTCATGAGTTGAAAGCTACAAATAAATGAAGTAATGGCTTTTCGTGGGTCAGTAATATAAAACGAAGACGAAAAAGGCAAACCCTAACAAGTCTGAGACTTTTGATATTAAAAAAGCTTCAGTTTTGCGTTATTACCAAAAACTACGTCAATGTGAATTTAGCTATGGGTTAATATTGGCAGCGCGGCCCACCCTGGAAAAGCTCGCGCCAACGTCGCCGTGACTTGCTAGGCAGGATCAGCAGTCGCGTTGCCTGCAGTCGGTTCACACATAGAGTTTCCTACAATACTTACTAGAGGGAACTCTGGCGCTAGTGTCTATGGGAGCTGCAACGCATGACGCTTCAGCCAGCATGGGAATGATGGGTAGTACACAAATTTGTCTAAACTTCGTTCTTTCGGCTCCGTTTGGCTCCGCGTCGGCTGCATCCGCTTTGTCGCAAAACTAAATTCAGCAAAAGTCAGCAGTTCCACTTCACCACTTTAACTTTTTTAGGCTAACCAAATCATCCTGGTCACGAAGTTCAAAACGGTCTTTTCTTTTATCCGAAACGAACGCCAAAACACAGCAATAAACAAAGCCACAAGTACGTTTGAAGCCGCAAGCACGAAGACTAGGCAAATTTGCGTACTACCCATCATTCCCATGGTAGCTGAACGATCGCAGCGCCAGAGTCCCCTCTAGTTAATTTTAGGAAACTCTATGGGTTCACAGACGCGCGCTGGAAAGGAAATTTTCGAATGCCACCTGCGCTGCAATTCTCATTAACTAGGTTGGTTTCGTCGCTTCGGCTGGGCGTTGGAAAACACCCAAAAGCAGTGCAATATACAATCGCTGCCTTTGAATGAGCCTTATATCGGAGACCAGTGCTCGATGCCGCAGTGTGTAGCACGTACGCAGCGGAGCCCCGGTATCAGTCTTCGTACGCGTCCGCAGGGTACGAAGCTGCGCGAAGGTTGGATAGCAAAATTTTAGACTGGTAAGCAGCCATTGATTGCAACTCGTGTGTGCAGCCAGCACTTCCGCAAGGCAATATACCTGCTTCGGCATGGGGCTGCGATGCTTGGTGAGTAGCAGAAAGCCCTCACTGAGACGCTTGCCCAAGCACGCTGCCCAGCTGATGGCGCTTTTCGCCCACAAGCTGGCTCATATGTTTACCGCCCCCTATCAACCTTAAAATTAGGTTGATTCTCTCCCAAATTCAAGTTGGCTCGTCCCAAACCCAATGGTTTTCTACGGAGCCGTGTGTATCTTTATCGGAAAGGTGTCAAGCCTTTTGCGTTATAGACAGGATTTTGCACTAGAATAACTGGAGTAATCACCAAATAATACCACGCTATAAAAGTTCCCATTATAATCTTCACACATTGTTTTTACCCTGCTTTCCAGCTTCTCTTTTTTTCACTGGGATTCCTATAGCTCATGCGGGCCCTTGTCTACTGCCGTCGTTTGGAGAACTAGTACAGCGAGCGTTGCTATGCGATATTTCTTGACCTTCGGGTTGCACGACGCCACTTGCGTCTCCACGTAGACTGCATCGTCGTCAATAGCAGTCACGAAGTCGGCCGTGGTAATGTTCTGGTATATGAACTCGTTGGTGCCAGACGCTGGCAACTTCCCTGGAATGGAAAGGGAGCGGTGAGAATCGTGTCAAAAAAAGAAGGCGTCGCATATGCTGTCTCAGCCCCAACCAATGAATGTATTGGATTAAGAAATAGGCGCATCGGGAAATTGCACGCTGAGGAGAACGACAAACATACAATAAATCGCCGCTTGGGGAATAATGATAATGAAACGTCAAGAACTTAGAGAGGAACAAATTTGGAGGTGACGCTAACCCTTGACTTTGCTGCCTGGTAGTTGCTGGCTAAAAAGTCACTTTCTTCATCGTAAATTATTAAGTGTCGTTCATCCTGAGGGACCATAACTGCGGCAGGTATGCATATGCGTACATCAAGCAGGCCCCCCGCATCTACTTATATGTTCGATAGTATTAACTGGAGCTCTTGAAGTAGGTCACTGTGGCCGCATTCTGATGAGAGGGCTGATGCGGCAGGGGGGAGGTGTCATTCAACGAACAGCCGTGCGCGTAGATTTAAGAGCATGCTAGAAAACTCCAAGTGTTCGAAACTATTCCCGATTCCCCCACTACAGCATGCCTCGTGGTCATATCTTGGTTTGGCACGTAAAACGTCAAAATTTATTACGTCATTATGAGCACTTACAGTATAGTGCTCAGGCACTACATCTCAATCATGAAGTTATCGCAGTCATGCTGCATAAAGCACGTATAGGTTATCTCTAGTCCGCATTAGCAGGGGCAATTATTTTTTGACCTTGTGTTTGGCAGTCTACACTAATGTGATCTTTTACGCTTCGGTTCTGTCCTTCATAGAGAGAAAAATGGTTGTTTTATTTTCAGAGATAAACACTTTGCCGTGGCGAAAAACAATATCAATGTACTATAGTTCCCCTTGATCGTAAACAGTATGTGATTTCTAGGACACCATCACGCGGGAAAATGCAAGCACCGTGTTAGAAGATAAATATCCCAACGCGCATCTTAAAGACAAAGCCACGCGGTCACGTCACAAAGTAGGATCAAGAACTCCTGAGAACAACAGCCGTCAAACGTGATGCGCATGCCCAGCATGCAGGCGCCGCACATTTGACCATGAAGCTGCAGCGAAGCGCTAGCTTACGATTCTCGCACTGCAAGTGAACGACGCATTTATTATTATTTATATCCCTCTTCGAAAGCACCATTCGTTCCGCGCAGCTCTCTGCAGCACTGTCGCTATCATAGTGAATTGCGAATACAGCGCCTGCACGACATATGGGACACGCTTTTCGCAAGGTTGTGCGGCTACGCTCCACGCGTGCTTGGCATTCGCGCAAGGAGTCAGCGCGACAAACCTGAAGGGAAACGAACCGTGGAAGGGCGCGAGTTTGCTTGGCACTGTTTCTACGCTGTGCTTAACAAACAAGAAGCGGTCATAAAAATATGTCCATGGCGAACGTTGTTGGCGGACAAATGAGCTCGAATATGTCGACGTGGCGCACAAAACTAGAGCCACTGCACGTGACCGGCATATGGAGATTAGGAGCCGCACTGAACGTGAGAAGTTGTATGAGAGAACGCGTGCAGGGAGTTGTGATCCCACGTTCTTTGACATCTTGGCAGTCCGGTTTCTCTTGAATGAGAAACGCCTGCAGCATGGAGAGCCAACTTTTCATTTTGAGATGGGCGAAAGTGTTTGGTAAAAGCATCCAACAATGTATAAACGTTGAGCGCCTGCTTATTTACAGACGTTTCCGCTATACCGTCTCCACCTAATCTGCCTTTTCTTGCTTTCTTTATTGCTTGAAATCTGCATACGCTATCTATTCGCTAGAAATCTATAAAATGTGGTCCCGGTAGCAGAAGACACATTTTGGAGGGCACGACATCATATTTACAAAACAGTGGTGTGCATGGATTTCCATTGCGGAATAGCGCAAAAATAAAGGACACAAGGACGTAGGAACATAGGGACACAAGCTAGGCACACGAGCATTCATACCGACTGGCTCGGCTTTTCTTACTACTGCACGGATTTGAGTAGACGCTGAGAGCCTCAGAATCCAGCATATGGGGTCTAAATCAACGTGACGTCTACTTTTTCATAGTATATCCAAGGATGGAATGATTTTACCAGAACCCACAAGTACTCCTTTGCCTGAAACACAAGCTTTAGGCAGTAGCCACGCATTCCCTAGCAGGAGTTCTTCGTGTTTCCTCAGCGCATTCCTTGACAATTCCTTTGGATCATTCTTCATTGTCATGCCCGAGCAGCAATTGAAATACGGCCAGACGTTAGGCTCTTATCACTGGCACGTTCCCACTGTTTATTTTAATCCTTTATTTAGTTCTTCGAAAAGGTAAATATATTAGTTTAGGTGTATGTACACCAGAACTGGTAAACGGGGATAAGATGATGACTTTTCGTCGTCTTTTGCTGTTCCGTCGTTGCTAGCGACTTTCCTGTCAGTCCTGTGCACCATTCGTTGGTGTGGTTATTCACCAGCAATTATCCGCTCTTCATTCCAGGAATATCACGCCAACTAGGCCAGCGGTTCACGTTTCTACATGATGACCATCCTGTCGGTTTATAACCATGATAATGGTTATACACCGGTTATGTATCAGTGGGTACGGGGAGAGTGCCACGGTGGTCTAGTGGTTTGGTGCTCGACTGCTGACCCGAAGGTCGCGGGCTCGTATCCCGGCCGCGGCGGCTGCATTTTCGATGGAGGCGAAAACGTTTGACACCCGTGTACTTATATTTAGGTGCACGTTAAAGAACACCAGGTGGTCGAAATTTCCGGAGCCCTCCACTACGGCGTCTCTCATAATCATGTGATGGTTTTGGGAGGTTAAACCCCAGACATTATTATTAGGGATCGTCTGCCGGGAAGTCACTCTGCTTGGCGGCTGCTTGGTAAGAACGCCTTCATTAGGTTCTTTTTTCCCTTCATTACTTTGCAATGTGTTTGTCTCTACAGCTTTAAGCTGACATTTGACGCACTTTGTGTTTTAGCGCCGAAAGCTTCTTTGTGCTTCACGCTTCGCGTATGATGCTCGTGAATTGCTTTGCATTAAGAAATAGCAACGTGAAACGCTGCGCAGCACGTTAGCGAAGAAATCGTTTCTTGGCGCCAAAAATGAGTCGCCGCTTGCGTCGTAAGGTTTTCTTTGTGCATACAATGCCGCTACACGCAGTTCTAATTCACTGCATGGGTGTGCAAATGTGTGAAAGAGTGCAGTTATGCTTAGAATCGTTATTTGTGGTATTCGCAGTTTGCTTGACACCTATGTTAAGAGCCGAATTAGAGAGAACTTGAGAAATGAGAACAGTGTTCGTTGGCCGTGGCTACGACGTAATATTCTCGTTAAATACCGCCTCAGTAGTTCATGCACCGAAGGTTGCTTGTTTTCACTGCGGCAACTGCTTGGGACTGTTTTTCGCGAAAGGGCGCTGAGAAGTGCGTCGGAGACAATTTGTGCGAAGGCCAGAGAAAATATGATCAACGTTTTTCTCTTTTTCCAGGTCATGCCCTGGAGCGCCAGAACGAAAAAAACCGACTGGAACTGCAGCCGCACGCATACCTTCCATACAAACGCCCAGGTTCGCACACGCCACTGGATTGCCAGACGAGGGACGGCGCCGCCCGCTAGGCAACATGGCAGCATCCACGAAAAAAAGGTCTATAGGCGATTCGCAAAGCGCCGACCACGCCATCTGCCACCACGGCTCAGAAGCGTCGCCGGGTTCGGGAGAGCAGTGTTCCCGCGAGCGTGTGCGCCAGTGCACGAATGGATGTGTTTTTCATCGTGATTTAACGACTCTGTCGGGCTTCAGCGATGTCGAAAGTAACTGCTGCGTTGTCCGCTGCTAAAACACATACAAAAACTCGCAGGAAACGCAATTTTACAAGTTTCCGGTGCTATTTCATGAGCGAGAGAGACAGCGGCGGTGGAGTGCGGCTGTCTGACGCAGAAAGTAAACAATCGCGCTTTGTTTACGGCAGTGTTAGAACGATTGCCGAGTTTGTATTTCTCCATTTATGTCGCTACGTCTTCAGCGAACGCTACTACGTTTACACTTGGTCGCCTCGCCTGCATTGTAGACGCTACAATGCACATGAGGTTGTTATTACTTATAAGACGCAATGCTCTCTTGAAAAACGAATGGCGCGAAGCGCAATGCCAGAGAATGTGGGGCAGGTGACGTCTCCTTTACAAAAGCACCGTTGAATCACACGTGTGCTGCACGAAATCGGCTGCATTCCACCTATTGATGGCACTGGAATGCGACCATCGATGCGGAATGTTCGCTGTGCGCTCGCCTCAACTATATGCACATTGGCTGTAAAACGTGGCACCTGTGCGCAATGAAGGCTTTTGACAGGACTTTCAACCAATTCAACCTACTTTTGAATACTTCGTAACTTGACTTCATGCTAATAGGAAACACCCTTGATGTCACCCACTAATGCTCATTCGCTTTACACAAGCTGTGTTATGAGTGGGGTTATTGGCGTACGCACGGGAGGGGAGGGGGGGCATTCCCTATTCGCCAAAGAGGGGGTGGGGGCACAAAATCTGCCTCATGCATTGACTTAGTGGGGCCTGGGGGCGCTGCGATGAACCTTTGCACCCTCCGCCCCCTTGATGGGGAACCCTACTCACGCCTGAGTGGAGCCGATTATGAAACTTACGTGTTTTCTTTATTCTTCCTGGTGGTGCTAGCTACTGGTAGCTATGTTTTCTTTTGCATGGAAATGGTGAGTATATTTTGGGGAAACCCATGCGAAATCCATGTGAAATCCTGTGAAATCCATGCGCGGGTGTGACAGCGCTCCCTCAAAATCTACTGTATAAACACATGGCACGTAAACGAAGCTACTGTGTCGAGAAAAAAAGTTGGTTCACGCGTCAACGCATAGAGGCATTAGTGATCGGGACGTTATAAAGAAAGCGGCGTACTTACGATGAGCTCCACTTTGTAAGGAAGCTTGTTGACGCTTGTCTGTGGCAAACACATGGTGCGTACGGTGACAGTGTCCTCCCACACAGCTGTGACATCGGACACATGTCAACTATTATAAAGTGCGGCTCCTTTGCGCACACTATCGCCGCAAAGTAATCATTTGGGACGCGCACAAGAGGCAAATCGCACGCGGGCACTTCCGTCATGCTTGCATGAAAGGAGGCGTCTGCTACGCGACCCGCTTGCGGTTCCGACGGCCGCCGCTGCGCGGCTTTCAGTGGCGCCCCTATAGGCGCTGCGCATTGCGGATACCATTGCCACACGCGCTCCTTTCTTTCTATGATTTATGCTAACGCCTCATTACACGCGTTACTACTGCCTTGCGCAAACCACCGGAATGTCTGGGAACGTTCCAAATTACTTTGAGATGATCTGTTAGACTTGAGCGCATAAACTCGAACAGCCGAGTATTTTCTGGGACTAACGCGGCCACCAACGAGAAGGCTGGAATGTTCGATGTCGCATGTATAAATGCCGACAAACTTTAGCGCTGATCAGTTTATTGATGGCCGACGCTTTGTTCGCCGCTTTCAGTTTGCGGTGTGTATTGCTGTTGTTCGACTTTCCGCTTCCCGGCCGTAAGTTCGGCCAAATAACGTTTCATCTCGGACACGCCGACTGCTGCCTTCGTCGACGTCACGACCCCGTGACACTATACTATACACGGCTCTGCTACGCTTTACCTTCGCCTCCTCCCTTTCATCCCCCTCACCACCACTTACCTTTTCCACCCCTTGCTACACTGCGCTATACACGGGTATGCTACGCTCTACCTTCACCCTCCTCCTCACACGCATCACTGCTGTTCACCCTCACTTTTCCACCCCTTGCTATACTGTAGTATACATGGCGATACAAGCTGTAACCTCCACCTCCTGCTTTCCTTCCTCCCCCTTCACATCTCTCCTCATCCTTGCTATGTTACACTATACATGACTATGATATGCTTCAGCCTCCCCTTGGTCCATTCCCTCCTCCTCACCCTTACACCATTCCTTCTCACCCTCACTTCCTTTCCCGCTTTCTTGTCATACTATACTATACACGGCTCTGCTACAAATGGTTTTGCCTGTGTGACGCCGTACCTGGCTGTGCTATGATTTACCCTCTCCCTCCTCATTCCATTCCTCCTCACCCTGACTTCCCTTCCCCGTACCCTTAATATACTATACTGTACACTGCTATGCTATACATGGTTTTGCCTGCGTGACGCAGGCAAAATGTTCACCCTCTCTCTTCCTCCTTTCCGTCATTTTTACTCTCACTTCCTTTTTTCGAATCGTTACTACACCGACTATACATGGTTATGCTATGCTTTACCCCCCCCCCCCTCCTCATTTCCATCCTATTTCCCCTCCTTCTTACCCTCACTTCCATTTGCCACACCGTAACTATACCATACTTTACATCGTTATGCTATGCACGGTTTCATTTGCGTGACGTCATACATAGCTATGCTGTGCTTTACACTCTCCCCTCATCTCACCCTCACTTCCATTTGCCGCTATTTTACTATGCATGGCTATGCTACACGTGGCTATGCTATACATGCTTTTCCTGCGTGACGCCAAGCGACATGAGACGATGAGGACAGCATACGATGTCAGCATACGACATCCCAGGCACCTAAAGTGCTCTGCACTTAAAAGAACAAGGCAAGAAGGTTGAGCTGATGAAAGATAAACGGTGCGTTGATTCCGAGTTCTACGCATGGGATGATCTTTCGAACATACGTGTCGTTGTGCGATCTGGGAAAGATCCTACACAAAGAGCGTAGCTTTTGCCGTGTACATTTAAACGGAAGCTGAAGGACTTCAAATAGGAATGTCGTTGGAGCGTGTAAGGGCAGTTTGATCCCTGCTGAATTCGAATAGTGATGTGAGAGCTCTCAAAAGTGAACGCAAATAGCACTTTTTGGCAAAAACAGAGGCTGTGGCCGGAGGGCTTCTTGATATGGGGTGCTATCCTGGACTTTCGCCATTTTCGGTATAAATTGACGTAGCCGTGACGTATACGCGATGGTGAAGCAACCACATAAATTGCTTGCGCAACGTGGCGTAAAGAGGACATGAAATACAAAGAAACGGGCAATGCGATAACAGTTTGTTTGTTTAATTGTAAATGCAACAACAATAAAAATAAAAGGAAAGTGAAGCGTTTAGTTTTAAAGTCGTAAAGCAGACGATATTGTCTGCAATTCAGCGCCATTTCTGGAGATGAGCGATGCAGCTATAGTAACTTTGCTGGCCAATAAGCGAGCAACCCGAGCCAGCGTCGACATTACCGATATCGCTATTTTGAATAGGTGTTCTGTCTGTGGTTATATTGGCAGATCGCCGAGCAGTGGGCCATGATGTTGGATTTTATTACCGATCGTCCCCATATGGGGAGGGTGGCTTGCGACTTACTGCTGGAGGTACCACAGGAGCTGTGACAGATGCTGACAGAGTGCCTTAACCGCCTGGGTCCCAGCAGCAGGCAGCCGCTGGAGTGGCGGCGGTTTCGGCGAAGTAAGGTGGCGGCATCGCAATCAGGTAATCGCAGCGCAATCAGGTAAGCTTGCGTTTCACTCGAGTGATCTTGACGTTTCAGCTATGCACATGCTTATTGCAGGAGAACAGATGGCGGGCCGTTTGATTTGGCGACGCACCTTTCTGTGGACGACGCCCGCATCATTACAATTGTGCGCGTCGACTGCGTGTTGGGCTACCGCGGCCCTTCGTTCCCAAGGCCCGCGGCGACCAGAAGCGCTGCCGACAGCAGAGAGATAAGAAGCTGCACAGCACTGCAATAATGCCCCTTCTGTTTCTTCTGTCTTTTTTGTTGTGGTGGCCGCTCAGTGTTTAGTCTATTTTAAGTGACGTACTAATTGCCCAACAGCAAGTAGTGCAATAAAGTTCTTTCCATCCATCCAGCAAGTAGTGCGATTTATAACGTCTCCGATGTGCAAAGTATGTCCCTGAACTGTCGTGATCATTAAGATGGTAATAGATGTTCTGCTAAAGATGCGTACGGACTACTGTGAATAAAAGTTACAATCATGTAAACATACAGACGCACAAGCAATAAGAGTTATTTTCAGGACCTCATGTAATGCGCGATCCATTGAATCTGAAAGATATGGTCCAGGCGAACCTGTATTCACGGAAGTGATGCCTACCCGAAGGTGTTAACGGTGGAAGGTATTTCTACGTTGCTTGCCGATAAGAAGTGCATAATGGCCACAGATAAAGAAGAGGGGCTGTAGTATTTCACACTGTAGATGTTACTTTGCACTGGCAGCACTAAGATGTGTACAAACTGCATACAGATAGATGTCTTTTTTGTAGATGTTCTTGTTTCAAAACTGGCTGTCACATATTACAGACATCCTTTGTTGTCGTTGGCAGCAGGGAATGATGAGTCAATGATGCAAACAATGAAACAACTTGAATGTTTTAGGAATGGAGCTCCTTATAGCATCACCTTGTCGGTCGTCGCTCCATCCGGCGTGCCCCCGCCGTCGCGTCTCCCATATCATTCAATAGATGGCGCTGTCCCCTAGAGGTGCATGCAAACTGCAGTTGGGTGGCGATATACTAGATGGCGCTGTCCCATAGAGCTAACAGGTCACTGCTAGAGGACGGACGTGTTTTTCGTGGGCTCCGGAATGACAGCGTCGGATAAGTTTTTTTTTTGCATGATTCGATCTTGTTTTGTTTTAGTTATATGAGTACATAAGCCACTAGACTGAAGCTTAATAGGTCTTACAACTTTGTACTGTTTCCTGTGCGACAGCCGCCTGGGTTTTTTTATTATTTGTTTGTTCGGCCACCACGTGGCTGAAAGGTACACATGTGCTTTGAAGTGTAACATACTTGCGTAGTTTTGTGATACCATTTGACTTTAAGTGTATCTAATCCGCCGTGTGAACGATCTAGCCATGGTCAAAAAGACCGTAAAATGTTCAGGGTGCGGAATGGGATGGAAAATAGAGGTTTGTACGGATGAGAAGAGAGAGGGAGCTGACGCCAAGTGTTAGCAATGCGAGTTAGAGGCGAAAATGGAAATAATAATGGCTGCCCAAATGAGCTCATGGTAAGAATCGCCGAGCTGGAGAATGCGTTGGCGACAGAGTGGTAAAAAACGATGGCTATGGGGGAAAGGCTTAAGTAAGCTGAGGAGGGGTTAGCAAAGGTAGCCATGGTGAACAAGAAAGCAAGCGGCAGCGGGGACAGCGGGGCATCGACCCCCACAGTGGTAGACGCGAAGGGGAAACATGTTTGGAAAGGACAGGTGCAAGGGTCACAGGACCCAGCTTCCGCGAAGTAGTTTTGGGAAGGGGAGGGGACAAAACAGCAACAGAGGCACACGCTAGCAACCGAGGCAGTGGCAAGGTGCGGGACAGTCCAGCAGAAAAGTCGGAGCACGTGATAATCGCCGGGGACTCGAATTTAGTTAGATGCGCAGAAGCAGTCAAGGAAATGGTGAGAAGCGACAAACGAGTTTTAATAGGGAAGTTCCCGGGACATAGGCAGGGATCAGTGATGAGACAAGCTAGCGCAAAACTCGCAACTAAGGCTAATGGACGAAACCTCGTGATTATCGCGGGAGGTCTAAACGACGTCTTGAATGAAGAATCAGCCGAACTAGCGACCACATTGGCGAAAGGGGTCGATGACATGCGCGCCATTTCCCCTAAGGGGCATAGAGTGGTATGCACAATACCGGAGGTACCGCTGCGTCACGGCAACCTGCAAAGAGCGGTTGTAGACGCAAACAAACAGATATGGCAGATGATTCGAGAGAAAGACATCGAGATAGTGGAAATAAACATAGAGGTGCACAGGTGGGGTGGTTTTCGAAGAGACGGAATACACTTCGATAGGACGCTTGGTCATGAGGTGGGATGGCGACTTGCAGGATGCGCAGTAGCTTTGTTGGTGGGCACGCGGGCCCTTCGGTGCCAAGGGTAGCTTGTAATGAGGAAAACAACCAGGGGGACTCTTTGACAGGCAGTATAGCGAAAAACCAGATAAAAGGTAAAAGAAGGGAGAAGGCGCGTGTTGCTATTAGTTACATAAACATGCAGGGTGGCAGAAAAAAGGCAAATTGGTTAGAGATAGAGGGACAGTTAAGGAACAGACAGGTGTTTATGCGGTTACAGAAACACACCTTAGAGACTTGGAAGAGCAACCACATATTGACAATTATTAGATGCGAAGTATCTTATGGCGGAGTTCAATCCTGTGGTGGTGGTGGTGTGCGGCGTGACCGCCCTTACTGCGCATGCGCATACCCTCTCCACTCACCCTCTCCATCCCCCCTCTCCACATCCACTCCCCACTTTCCCTCTCCACTCCATCTCTCCCTTTCCCTCTCTCCACTTTCCCCCTCCCTCCCCCTCTCCACTTCCTCTATCCCTTCCCCCTTTCCACTCTTCCTCTGAAACACGGGCTAGACATGCCGAAATTCTCTCCTGCGCAACGCCGCGATGAGCACCAGCGCTTGGGCGTCCCCTCCCCTTCTCTCTCCTCTCCTACGCTGCCCCCCTCTCGCACGCCAGCCGACTGCGTTCCCTGCTCGCCCTGTGAGAATTAAAGCCAGGCTAAGGGAAGACAACACGCGCGTAGCGTTCCTCTTCGGGTTCCACGACGCGAGGTCGGTAGCATGCCCAAAGAACGCCAACGGAACGCGATCGTGCAAGTGCTCCGGCTTCGCATCGCCTCATGGTCCCCTTTAGCGGGAAATGGTGTAATTTATTTGGGAAGGATGTAACAGGGTCACATCAGAAAGGAGAGGTGGGGGTGTTATAATGCTAATTCATAGCAGAACAAAATGGGATAGAGTGACACAAACGTGTTCAGAGCACATATGGGTTTCGGGCACAGTAGCTGGAAAGAAAACGTGGCTAGATGTAGATTACTTGTAGACGGGGAATAACTGCAGAGAAAAGAATCTGGAGATAGTGAAATGCATAAGCACCGATATTAAATAATTTGGTCATGGTGCCGAAATAATCCTTCTAGGGGACATGAACGCTCACATTCATGACCTTGACGGATATTCAGACACCAATGGCAAGTTATTGCTAGATTTTTGCGAGCAACATAGTCTTGAGATAGTTAACGTGGGGCGTAAGTGTGAGGGGCAGATCACGTGGAAAGTCGGAAACAGACAATCGAGCATTGATTATTGTCTCATGACAGAAGGAATATATGACAAACTTAGAGAAATGAGAATAGACGAGGAAGGCATTAACAGCTTGGGTAGTGATCATAAACGCATAATATTACAAATGGGATATAAAACTGAAAATGAGAACATAGAATCAAATTTTGCCATCTTGTACCTAAATGACAAACAAATAACAAATATACCCGCAAGAGTCGAGGAAAAAGTAGACGAACTACCAGGCAAAGACTGGAAGTATAGTGACCTGCTACATGTAATCACGAAAGAAATGGAAAAAGAGAAGAAAACTATTTGTTGGAAAGGAAAGAGAAAGCCAAAAAGTTGGTGGACCAAAGAAATCCGGGAGGCGATCGAGAAGCGACGTGAGGCATCACGGGAGCACAGACAGGCAAAAAAAGGAGAAGCGGCCACAGGACGAAGTCAACCAAATATGGGAAATATATTTAGGCCAAAAATCCATTGTACAGAAATTAGTCGAGGCAAAAAGTAAAGGTGAAAGTGAACGCTGGATGACAGAGATTCGCGAAAAGAAGAAAGCCGCGCCTAGGATATTTTGGAGTCACCTAAAAGCGCTGGGTAGGAAGTCTGTCACAATGCAACAACGTTTGGTAGAGGAAGGAGGAAATCAATTGGAAGGGTATGAAGCGCTAGGTTACATCCGAAAGATAACAGCCGATTTGTTTAAAAAGGTCGCCCAGGGGATTCCCCCGGTGAATAAAAGTACGCAAAGGAGTGCAACCGACGAAGATGTAGTACTAGAGAATTTCTATTGGAAGAAGGCAGAATGAAAAATTCCTAAGCGAACTACTCCGGGCTTAGATGGGGTTCCCGTCAGCCTCATTAACGAACTTGGACATAACACTAAAGAAGCACTGCTGAAAGCCGTAGAAAAGTGCTTACAGGAGAGGGAAATACCAGACAGTTGGCGAAAAAGTAGAATGAACTTAATGTATAAAGGCAGGGGAGAAAAGAATAATATTCGCTCGCATAGACCGCTAACCATTACATCGGTGCTCTACAGGTTGGCGATGCGGGCAGTAAAATTAAAAATAGAAGCGTGGGTAGAACAGATGTCCTTTGTCCCCGCTGTTATTCATGCTGTACATGGTGAGGATGGAAAAAGCGCTAGAAGGTTGCAACATTGTATTTGTTTTTGTCACACAAACAGGTCGGCACGATAGTTGAGCGGAAGCTTCTATGTCTATTTTATGCTGATGATATTGTCTTATTTACGGACAGTCAAGATGATATACAGCGACTGGAAGATATATGCGGAAGGGAATGTGAAGCTCTAGGACTAGGATTTAGTGCAACAAAATGTGGATTGATGGTATTGAATGATCACGAAGACTATGCGGTCTTAATACAGGGCCAAAAAATACCGAGGGTAAGTAGGGTACAAGTACCTCAGAGTATGGGTAAATGAGGGGGATAGATATATGGAGGTACAAGAAAAAACATTGGTAGCAAAGGGAGAGAGGAATGCTGCAATTATGAAGCACAGAGCTTTATGGGGATACAATAGGTACGAGGTGCTACGTGGGCTGTGGAAGGGTGTGATGGTCCCGGGGCTTACATTTGGGAACTCAGTGGTGTGCATGAAGTCAGAGGTACAATCAGGAATGGATGTAAATCAAAGGACGGTGGGCCGTCTCGCGTTGGGCGCTCACGGGAAGACGACAAATGAGGCTGTAAAGGGTGATATGGGATGGACAGGCTCTGAAGTGAGGGAAGCTCAGAGCAAAATTAGTTTCGAAGAGAGGCTGAGGAAAATGAAGAATAGCGGATGGGCAGAGAAGGTTTTGAGGTATTTGTATAGAAAAAGCGTTGACACGCAGTGGAGAAAAAGAACTAGGAGGCTCACCAGTAAATATACGGCGAGCAGTGCGGGCGATATGGCAACAAGGAGCATTAAGCGGAAGGTCAGAGAGGCGAAGAGGACATATTGGATGACAGCGATGGAAAAGAAGCCGGCTCTGAGTAACTACCGAAAGGGAAAAACGAAATAAGGAAGGAAAGGTTTTATGATAATTCAAGTGGAAGCGCTTTATCATTTGAAGCAAGGTCGGGCTGCCTTAGAACGCGTAGTTATAAAGCGAGATTCAGTAACGAAGAAGAACAATGTACATGCTGCGGGGGAACTAAGGAAACGATAGAAATCTACTGATTGAATGTGGCGATATTCACCCAGGTATACGTGTGGGCACGAGTCTACAGGAAGCCTTGGGTTTTAGGCACAACAATGGAAAACTGAACACGTCCGCGATAGAAATAAGTAAGAGACGGTTAGAGTATTGGTGGCAGAAAAGTAGAGATAAAGTACAAAAATAAATAATGGGGAAAAATAAGGTCATTCTGCCTTAAGAGGCAGAGAGATGGACCGTGAATTTATATTTTTTGGTATAATAACATAGATTTAATCAATGGAGACAAGATACTAGGCCAACATGAAACAAGGAAGATGTTTTTCTTTTTTTTTCTTCGAGCCTGGTGGCAGACATATCACCGCTCCGTAATAAAGGGGACGCTCATAGCATCCATCCATCCATGGAGAAAAAAATAAAATAAAGAATGAAATAAAATAAAAATAAGAAATAAGAAAACATGAAAAATAAAGAATAAAAAATAAAAATAATAAAAAATAATAAAAATAAAAAATAAAAAAATAAAAATAAAAATATGAAAATAAAAAAGTTGAAAAAAGGAAAAATAATCAAAGCGGCGTATCGCTTTGATTACTGCTGGGCGAAACCGCTGGACATTGCCCGGTGTAACCATGATTGCTTCAGGAGCTTCGCCCAAGCTCTTCATCGTTCACCCGTGGATATGCTGTGATTTTCAATTATTGCAAGGAGGGAACATAACGTGGTTGCTTAAGAACTATGAAAAAACAAGGCAATTTCTGCAAGGCACTTGGAAAATCATTACAGAAGAGGTGAATTGCCTCGCAGCACATTCTGAAATATCACGCATTACTCTTGCATGTAAACGTTTTAGTGTACAAGAAAAACCAGGACAGAAAGAACTGACACAGTCACAGCACTATGTCCACGTCACCTCTTTCGGTACTGGGTCGTTTTGGGCGCGATAAATGTTTAGATAGATTTCCAACAGGTGCAAGCTTGTGCTCTTGCATGTACGAGTGGTTACTACATGAATAGAACTTTTGTACAGCACCTGCAAGACTCGTACATTCATTACGTGATATGAAAAGTCTTTCACTGGGTTCGAATTGTGAATAAAGTACTGAAAACAACACTCTGAAATAGCATTTGTGGTTGCATGCACTGGTGCAAAATACCGCAGGCTGTTTCCAGAGTTACTATGGCCTCAACAAACTAGTTCTGCCATGATTCGCTGGAGAAGTTTAGCACGTTTTTGCCTGACTACCTGGTACGAACAGAAACAACGAAGCTTTTGTCAGAATACAATTCCTGCAAAAACACACGTAGAGGTGATAGCTATAAGATCAAACAGAAGGCAAGCGCCTACCTTGTCGTGAACAAGGAAGCAGCTTTTGTCAGTGTACAATTGCTGCTCAACACAAGTGCAGGTGATAAGTAGAGGATTGGACACAGTCCAAGTGGCTACTTTGCCATGAGAAAAAAAAGTTACACATCATCTCCCCCTACGGGCAACCATGGTGGGATACGAAAGCAGCGCGGGGGATGCACATCGAGTTTCCGTTTCTCTCATGGAGGAAGGAATATACTGAGGAGAGGCCCTGACGTCACTCGTTGTGAAGCCGTGGTGAAGCCGGAAGTCGGCCATATTGACTGGGCAAATTCTCCTCTCTTGTTTACATCCGAATGTGAAGCGAAAGGCGCGACTCTCTCTCCGGCTCGAAAAGCACGTGGGCTGCGCGGGGCGCGCGCCGGTGCTATCCGAAACCAACTGAACGGATTTTAACGCGCTGTTCTGCCGCGATACGGCTGACGAAATCTCTCCGTCTGGGTATTGTACTCTTGCACTGCCGCCGTTTACAATAAAGTCCGCTAGTTGCACGTTAAGTTTTTTTTTTATTTGAACAGTTTCTTGTGAAAATAAAGATGTTATGTCGGACCAGCCAATTCATTGCCGCGCAACGAAGCAGGCGCCGAAATTTGTACAGCTTCTTTCAGATCGCTTTTCTTTTACGCTTCTCTTTGGGCGTTATGGAACTTTCGGCCAGGCTGTGAGCTAGGCACGGCGATACAAAAACATGTCTTCTCTGCAATAAACCCGGAGGCCCGTAGTTATGCCACTAAAAACGGCGTCGGTGGAGCATGTATACGTGACAGCCCGTTGAGGTTCCGGCGGCCTCCTTGTTTTCGCTTCCCTTATGTCCGAAGCGTACTGTTTTCAACGGATATCCCAAAGGCCAGGATTTCATTAGGACGAAGCAGCGAACACCAACTGAAGGTGCGTGAGAAGATGTCTCTGGTGTGGATCACGCGCACTGGTACCTACGGAGAACTTAAAGGCGAGGATCGCGTTAGGACGAAAGCTGGGAAAGCCAGCCGAAGGAATGCGTGGGAAAAGTCTCCCGGATGGATCACGCGCGGACACAGCCGCCAAGGACGGCGGGGAAAGCCAGCCGAATGCGAGGGAAGATGTCTCCAGGATAAGTGGCTAGTTATTTGAGAACAGGAGAGAGAAGGCGCTTGTTTCTGTCTCCCTTATCGGGAACATAGCTAAGCGCCTTGCTTGGTGGTGAAGTGGTGATCACGCGCGGACACAGCCGCCAAGGATGGCGGAGAAAGCCAGCCGACGGAAGGCGAGGGAAAAAGGTCTCCGGGATAATTGCCTGTTTATTAGAGAAAAGAGAAGGCGCTTGTTTCTGTTTCCCTTATAGGGGGACCCGGCTAAGCGCCTTGCGTGGTGGGGAAGGGGTGGTTCACGCGCGGACACAGCCTTCAAGGATGCCCGCCCGGTTCAAACAGCGCCCGTAAACAAACACAGCATTCCTCCTTTCTTAACGAAAGCAGGATATGATTGTGTACACCTGAGGATTTCGAATAGTACGAGCGGCACGTCTTACTGCGTTGGCACTATCCCTCGAAGCTCCACTGCGAGCACGTCGCTGTGTGCGCGGTCACAGCCGCACTGCCCAGCTGTTGTGTGCCAGGATGCAAGTCGCGCGGCTCACAAGGAGTACCAGCCACCTTCTACCATTTGTAAGTAAATTTACTTATTCGGTGGACGCGTTAGAGTAGAGGCCAAGCGAATTCGCATAGTGGAAATCGTTCTGTAGATTTATAATATAACATGTTATGCTGCGTGTATACAATACTGTGCAATACATATGTTGTGTAACCATCCATTATCAGGTTTTCCCAAAGATGCCGTTCGTCGGACAAAGTGGATAGAAGCAATTTGGCCCCCGCATATTCGCCGGGAACCTGCAAAGGAAGCTCATGTTTGTTCGAAGCATTTCTTAGAGGAGCATTTTGATCGCACGTCCGCGTTCAAAGTCCGCCTACGAGAGCATGCAGTTCCTACTCTCTTGGTGAGAATGAATGAACTTTGGAACCGATTTCCGTTCTCTTATACATAGTTCACGATTTATATTTTTCTCTCTCTGGTAAACGATCTTGATACCTGTATGTCGCTTGCATTATAGTGGTAAATGATGGTAAAAAGGATTGACATACAATAAATGTTTAATTCAAAATAAATAAATGAGCAGTTAAATAAATAAACAAATTATCATGCACCAGTTCATATCTATTCAGGCTTCCTTCTTTTGACATCACTGACGAAATTATATTTTTCTCTTAAAATTTAACAGCACATACTCATACCTGTTAGTACTCTGTGCACGAATTGGTGGGGTGCAAAAAAAAAACTTAAGGTAGCAATTTCATAACCAGCACCTAGAAATTTAGATATAAACGTGGTAATCAAAAGCAAGATTTTTGTAAGTGCCTCTTGCATCACATATACATGGTTAATTTATATTGATATGAAGTAATGCAAACCCTGTGCCATTGTTATTTTTTTTCTTCTTTTATTTTTTACATCCGATCTACAATTGTAATACTAAGTTTTTAATCCCCCAGCTACCTCATCCAGTACAACAAGGTGATAGAGCACCTGATGCAGCAAGCACCGATTCATCCTTTGATTCCCCTCAGCTCATGCAAGGTTGCGCTGAAGGCTTGCTGCTGCTTGCACAGGTAAACATTTCACTTGATCATTATAATATGCTTACAGGCCAAGTTATGCTTGAAGCAGCCACTCAACAATAAAATATTGTGGTTGTACTTGGTGCATTAGAATTCAATGTGTATTTGTACAATGCAATGCAAGTAAAGCAATATGCAGAAACTGTGGGAATGACAGTTATATTGCACTCATTCCTCCAGTTTCAATGCCTCGCTTCATCTGTAATGCTTTGTACAGCTTTTCATGAAGGCATTTTTAACTAGCAGTGATATATCACTATCAGGTTGCTGCAACTTCTCATGAAGGCCTCCAAGCTTGCCTCTCCACACCTGCATCGCCTGACTTAGCTGCAGGCTTCCACGGGCAGTCCACACTCCAACAGGTGCAGATCACTTTTCCCCTCTCGTTTTTTTTATTATTAAGCTCATTAGCTCACTACTTTGAACACTTTGCTGAAGAGCAAACCACTGAATAGCATAGGTATTCTTGCTTTTAGGAAGCCATGGATATACAGCATGAAAGTGCAGATCCAATCATTTTACCTGACCCAGATCCCTCCAACCTAAGTGCCAGTCATTTCATCGAGCCAGCACTTGTACAGGTGAAAATTCACCTCTGTTCTACTCATCAGGCATGCTTGTCCTCTGTTATAAGTAAACTGATGTTACAGTTGATGTAGAAGTAAAAATTTCTAACACGTGCTCTTTCTAAAAGACTCCCATGGATATTGGTGAGGTGAGGAGAGTGAAGCACAGGCCAGCATCGCCACACCAGGTCCATCCGGCCAAGTTGCTGGTATTCAGTGGGAGCCGGCCCATGAGCAGGTAAACACACACTTCCACGTGACATAAATGTTGAATGATATACCAAGTGATACCTTCTCTAGCTGAGGCTTTACTAACATAATATGCACTTTCCCTTTAGTTATGTGGTTGCAGTGTCCTGATAAGAAGCAATGCATGTACTAGCCCACCTCAATTTTTCGAGAAGCAGTATAGTTCAATTATTTTAATAGTTCAATTATAGTTCAAAATGCTATTAAGTGTGCAGCAGTACCTCTTAAAACTGGCTATGTAAGCCCCTGTGAATATCAGCATTGTCAGAATTACAAATAACCGTTTTTTATTAAGATGGTATCATCTACTTCCACAGGAATTACAAAGGCCAGAAGACATGCTGGCACCATTTGAAACACCAAGAAAAAGAAAGCAGGCAAAGGTAAAGAAGATGAACAAATGCAAGCTATCAGACCAAAGCAATGCACGTGTATACATCAAGAGTAGCACAACCAGTCCCAATATTTAGTTCAGTAAACTAATAAAATAACAAGACAAGAAAGGGTGTTAAAGTCATAATTTGATCAAAGCAACGCATGAAAACTGTACATGCCATGTTTATCTGCATGACATACAAATCAATTGATGTTTGCAATATTAAATGACGAATGACCTGTGCTCCAAGTTATAGAAAATGGTTGGCTAATATCGATGAGTTCTTTTTAGAGGCGACCAAGATATGATAGTACAAGGTTGTCCTACATTTGAATGTTTTAAATACCATAAGTGCAAGTGTCAACAGAAGGAGCAGGAATAAGGAAAAATTACGGCTCACTGTCCAAATTCCCTGGCTCAGTCATATTGTTATTATAAGTGTTTCAGCCTTTCACAAGTGACGCACGTTACCACCTGACAAGTTAGTGTTTTGTTCTATCTGGTTTTGCATTGTAGGTCGACACCCCTGAAAAGGCTTTTTTGCGAGCTCGCACAGCAAGACTTGCCTCAGAGCAGCAAAGATCAAGGAAAGCAATCAAAAGACTTCAGCAGTCCAAGAGGCGCCTTAAAAAAACAAAATGCCGAATTGAAATCAGTTTTGAAAACACTAACCAAAGAAAACATTTTGCTCAGAGAGCAGGTTTCAGTGCTTGACACTCTGGGTGCAGCAAATCAGCATCTTTTGAAACGACAGATCGCAAAACAGACAGGACAACACCCCCGAAAGTATTCACCTGAGCTAAGGGCTTTTGCTCTTACCTTGAACTTCTACTCTCCTCGGGCATATCAATATGTAAGGGAAGTCTTTGACACATGCCTGCCACACCCTCGAACATTAAGAAAATGGTATGAGAGTGTTGAAGGAAAAGCGGGATTCTCTAAAGAGGCTGTGACTGCATTAAAATTGAAATGCTTAGAAACTAGCAGTCGAGGACATCAAGCTGTGTGCAGCCTCATAGTTGACGAGATGTCAATTAGACAGCAGGTACAGTGGCAAAATGGTCACTTTGAAGGCTATGTAGCCCCTTCAGAAACGCATTATGATGCACTGTCTGCAAATGCGTCAAAAACGCATGGCATGATTCGAAGGCACTCAGTATTACATATCAAGAAAGAAAACGAAGAAATGTGTTGTTTTTTTGTGAGTTTCAGTAATTAATCGTTATTAGCGTGTTACTAATTATCTAATTATTCTGCCATCAGTGAGCTTCAGTACTTGCATAAAAAGAATCAACTATTAGGCCCGAAAACCATGTACGCCTTCTTTTTGGTTGTATTTGTTTCGAGCGGAGAAAAAAAATACTCTTGACGTTGGTCCTGGAACGCGGCACGTCGAACGATCGTCTAAAATGGTAGTGTCTCCAGCAAAGTGATCCTCTGCAGCAATACGCAGGGCAGTGAAGTTAAATGACCGCTAGTTGTCCAATCAGGAAGCGTGCACGAATGTGCACACCGAGTTTCAGGCCATTTGAAGAAACACGCGGCATGGGACGCGCCTCCGAAGTTCGGGTCCTCAAACGAGGACGCCGTGCCGCAAAGGGGTAGACATGGGCGCAGGAACCGAAGGTGACTGCTTGCCACAGGCAAAAGCCGCCTTCGTGATAATGGCTGTCTCCATTAATGGCCATTGGAAAGTTCCTCTTGGCTACTTCCTAGTTGATGGGCTTGTAGGTGAGCAGCGAGCGAACTTAGTTAGGCAGAGCTTGCTGACAGCTCATGAAGCAGGGGCCATGATTGTTTCTCTGACATGCGATGGTGCGCCAGCTAACATTGCAATGCTTCAAGAATTAGGCTGCAATTTTGCAGATATTCAGAACCTTCAAACAACCTTCAAGCACCCAGCTACAAACGAACCAGTTGCAGCTTTTCTTGATCCCTGCCACATGCTAAAGGTGGTCAGAAATGCCTTTGCACACCACAAATAGTTTATTAACCAGGATGGAACAGTTGTATCGTGGGCGCACATAGAAGCACTTCATGACTTGCAAGATAAGGAGGGAGTGCATCTGGCAAATAAGTTGCGAAGGGCTCACATCGAGTGGCAAAGGCAACCAATGAAGGTCCGCCTGGCAGCCCAGGTGATGAGCCTATCCGTGGCAACAGCAATTGCTGAATGTAGGGCAATGTGCTTGAGAGGATTCGCAAATTCGGAGGCAACTGAGGAATTTTTAGTGATTATTAATAACCTCTTTGACATACTCAATTCCCGCAGCATGCATCAGGGAGGGTGGAAAAAACCAGTCAATGAACAGAATGTAAATAACATCAAATAATTGTTTGACAGCACAATACGATACCTTTCCCTCTTGAAAGAGCCTGCAAACAGAAGAAATTTAATAGAAACGGGGCGGAAAACTGGCTTTTTGGGCTTCATAATATGCATGAACAGTCTGTTAGCCATGTATGATTTTCTCATTTGTAAAAAGAAGATACTAAAGTATATTCCTGGGCATAAAATTTGCCAGGATCATTTGGAATTATTTTTTGGCTTAATTAGAGCACATGGAGGGCACAACGACAACCCGACATCCCAACAATTTCAAGCAGCATTTAAAAAAGTGATCGTCCAAAATGAAGTGTCTGATGTTGTTTCTGGCAATTGTCAAGTGCTGGACCGCATAACTATACTGTCATGCAGCTCAACCAAGAGGCATTCAGCAACAGAACTGCTGAATGCCACCATTCAGAGGATGCAGCTCTTGTCTGAAGAGACCGTTGAGCATAGTTATGTAGTCAGCGAACATGATTACTGTGCATCATTCGAACACATAAGTGATTTTGGAAGTCGGGCTGTTGCCTACATTGCTGGCTATGTGGCAAACAAGCTGGGCTCAAAGCTGATGTGTGCCCATTGTAGTGAAGCATGTTTAGCACTTCAGGTGCAGCAGACACTGCATTCATTCAAAGGAAAAGCAGGCGGGCGCTTCACTACCCATCTAAAAGTGTCCTTGAAATTTGCAAGAAATCAGAATCTCTTCTTCGATGGGCTGTGCACATGAAGATGTTAGCATCAAGATCACTCTTGCAGGACCTTGTATTCCAAGTGCTTGAATCACTGCAGCATAAACAACTCTTTGCAGAACTGCACACACACATGTTTGATAATTCACCACTGGAGAATCACTATGTCCATCTTTTAAGAAGTGTCGCAGAGTCTTACTTGAATGTGCGCCTATATCATGTCGGTAAGCAGACAACGCAAAGTTTTCACAGCAGTCAGGTGCGCCAAATGTTCACAAAACTGACCCAGTTTAAAGGGCAATAGCATTACATTCGAACATTTAATTGGCTAAGTAACAATATCGTTTTTTCTATCTTCCCTATGTCTCTGCTATCTGCTTTTGTAGTCCAAATCAATGTTTCTTATGTGTGATGATGCTCTTATGTGTGATGCCCTAACGTCTAAATGCAGCTGAGTATACTGAGATGTTCTGTGCTTGCCTCTCGTTTCAATGCACAATTAATCAATGGATATGTTTATAATTGGATGAAATGACTATGGCATCCCACACCTGAATGGGTGTAATGCACCAAAACTGTGTTTTGGGTACACTTTATGTTCATTACACTGAAATGATCATGTGCCCTTCTCTCAGAATTAAGCCCACAGAAGTCTAACCCTTGTGTGTACTCCCTATTGTATTGGTATTCATATTGCACACCACGTCTTACTACAGGTTGGCGAACTCACTCATGAGTCCACTCACTCAGAGTCGAGCCGTGAGTCTGAGTAAGTCTGCGTGAGTAATATTTTGGTGAGTCCGAGTGAGTCCGGTTGAAGAAAATTTTCATGAGTGTGAGTCCGAGTAAGTTAGGCTCAGGAAAAAAGTTTGGCGAGTCTGAGCGAGCCCAAAGCACAAGATATATTTCTTTAGTGAGTCTTGAGTGAGTTCCACTGTTTTTGCCGAGCTATCTACTAGTCTTCAGCATTACTATCAGCATTACCTGAATTCACGTTTATACTCACGTATACTCAAACCTATTCCAAAGCAGTGACGTTCATGCCCCATTTAAATGTTTATTCATCAGAGGCACGAATTGCGGATGGAGATGCCTTCGCCTACCCACCTCGCCAACTCTTCTAGGGAAGTTCTTGATAAACACATCTTATGTTTTTATCCTTTCAAGAAAAATGACTCTACTGGTTTGCGAGCACTCACTATTCGAAGGTACTGTATCAAAAGGTGCCCGGAAGCGCACCGATAACGTGAGGTATTGGCGTTAAAGAGCAGTGACAGCATGGTTGAAAAAGCTAATTCTAGGCTAACTCATGAATAAACTCACTCGGAGCTTAGTCAGACTCGGATCAGGCTGTGAGGGATGAATTTGAGTTCGAGTGAGTCCGGTTGAAGAAAATTTTCGTGAGTGTGAGTCCGAATGAGCCCTAAGCGCAAAAAATATTTAATAAGTGAGTTTGAGTGGGCTCCACAAGTTTTGCTGACCTATGCTTCTTACATCCGTATTCAGTCTCTAATTTGCATTTGAATGGTACATCTACACCCTCCCCGAAGAAGGCTTGAAATACATGCTGCCAATGCTCAACAAAAGTGATTCTTTTTTTGTTTTTAAAGACTAACAACGTGTCAGATTTCTCGGATTGCTATAGTCACAAATATTTGTGGTGAAATATTTTTGCACGTCACTGAATTGTAGATGTACTGCTCGATGTGTACTTCACAATTTTCCTCCGTACTTGTACTTGTCATAAGTGTCCATTAAAATGTGTTTTGCTCCTTCTGTCTTGAGTTCTAAAATAATTTGGTCACCATCGTTCGAACGGCTTTGTCCGACGCGCATTCAACGAGGTGCACCTGGTGACCTTGTGCAGGTGTGAGTAGACATTTTAACGAGTTTTGCTCTAATACAGACAATACTGCGAAAAGCGAGCATCTTAAGCGAAGGCAGAACAGGTAATTTAATACGCACAAGCATGCCTGTAACTGTAAAGGAACATGAAAAACAAGAGTCCAATTACAGTCTTGAATAAGGACCTGCGGGCCGCAAATGCATCGTCCGCTGTCATAATTACCAACACCGCATAACTGTCACTGACCTGCAAGGCATTCATTGAACAGATTCTGGAGCACAGTTGCTATCTTCTATGATGGCTCTTCAGCATGATTTTGCTGGACACTGCAAATCCAAAGTAAGTACGTATACGCGCGCTCGTTCCACGCTTTCTAGTTCAGAATTCTGGTTACAGCCACCACCGGGAGAACACCGCGTAGCTAACAATGCGGCACAAAGAAATGATGCTGTCGTACAACTGCAGCACGCCACGGTTAGGTGCGAGGCCCACGAAAACGCGCACACCGCCGCTGAACCGCCGGACCGATGCTAACCGATGCCGCACCGCACCACATCAATAACAAAACGCCGCCATTGTGCCCAGTGAATATGGCCGCCATGACGTCATTTCCTCCACACTTTTCCCGCAGCGCGCCGGCTGGGCATGCCCTCTCCTCTTTTTCCTTCCTCCGTGGGCTACAGTACAAATTCTGGTGACTTCACTGTAACTTCACGCAGCAGTCTGGCTAGTTGTGATATGACTATAGTGAACTAGTTCTAGTTCTATAGATATGACGTTAGGTACCGAAACTTTCAAGATGGCCGCTTGTGCGTCATCAAAACTTCCAAAATGGCCGCTTGTGCGTCACTAACGGAGTCACCGTAGGGCATGCGGTAGGGTGGCCACCCTAGCCACGGTATGGTGGCTAGGGTGGCCACCCTACAGCCACCATAGCCACGGTGCGGAGCGGCCGTGGTAACGTCACTATATATTGTGCGAGCACGTGACGAGAAGCTCATACCGTGTTGTGACGTCAGGGTAAAGTGCGAACCGAAACTAACTGTTAAAAATGTACTGTAATTACTTTTTCAGAGCCCACTCGCGCTTAGCACTACTTTTTCTAGGCTTTTGAGGCTTGACCCTTCATTGGACGCAAAAATAAAACAACTGAAAATATTCGTGTCAGTACCCCTTAAGCGCAATCTAATCCTCTAATCAAATCGTGATTTTGGGACGTACGTTAAACCCCAACAATATTATTATTTTGAAATATTGTACTTATCGATTTTTGAAATGTTCACGAGGCGGGTTCGAATCCCGCCTCGTGAAGATTTTTTTACATGTCTCCTCACGCTCACTTCCCTTTCCCACCTGGTTAGCCGAGTGGTTAGGATGCTCGCTTTCGGATCCAGGGTGCGCGGGTTCGAATCCCACCTCGTGAAGATTTTTTTACCTCACGCACACTTCCCTTTCCCACCTCCTTGCGGCACTATAATGTAGAAGGCTATGCTATGCTCTGACAGCGTGCCTGATTAGCCGAGTGGTTAGGATGCTCGCTTTCGGATCCAGGGTGCGCGGGTTCGAATCCCACCTCGTGAACATTTTTTTACCTCACGCTCACTTCCCTTTCCCACCTCGTTGCGGCACTATAATGTAGAAGGCAGTGCTATGCTCTGACAGCGTGCCTGGTTAGCTGAGTGGTTAGGATGCTCGCTTTCGGATCCAGGGTGCGCGGGTTCGAATCCCACCTCGTGAACATTTTTTTACCTCACGCTCACTTCCCTTTCCCACCTCCTTGCGGCACTATAATGCAGAAGACTATGCTATGCTCTGACAGCGTGCCTGGTTAGCTGAGAGGTTAGGATGCTCGCTTTCGGATCCAGGGTGCGCGGGTTCGAATCCCACCTCGTGAACATTTTTTTACCTCACGCTCACTTCCCTTTCCCACCTCCTTGCGGTACTATAATGTAGAAGGCTATGCTATGCTCTGACAGCGTGCCTGGTTAGCTGAGAGGTTAGGATGCTCGCTTTCGGATCCAGGGTGCGCGGGTTCGAATCCCACCTCGTGAACATTTTTTTACCTCACGCTCACTTCCCTTTCCCACCTCCTTGCGGCACTATAATGTAGAAGACTATGCTATGCTCTGACAGCGTGCCTGGTTAGCCGAGTGGTTAGGATGCTCGCTTTCGGATCCAGGGTGCGCGGGTTCGAATCCCACCTCGTGAACATTTTTTTACCTCACGCTCACTTCCCTTTCCCACCTCCTTGCGGCACTATAATGTAGAAGACTATGCTATGCTCTGACAGCGTGCCTGGTTAGCTGAGTGGTTAGGATGCTCGCTTTCGGATCCAGGGTGCGCGGGTTCGAATCCCACCTCGTGAACATTTTTTTACCTCACGCTCACTTCCCTTTCCCACCTCCTTGCGGCACTATAATGTAGAAGACTATGCTATGCTCTGACAGCGTGCCTGGTTAGCTGAGAGGTTAGGATGCTCGCTTTCGGATCCAGGGTGCGCGGGTTCGAATCCCACCTCGTGAACATTTTTTTACCTCACGCTCACTTCCCTTTCCCACCTCCTTGCGGTACTATAATGTAGAAGGCTATGCTATGCTCTGACAGCGTCCCTGGTTAGCCGAGTGGTTAGGATGCTCGCTTTCGGATCCAGGGTGCGCGGGTTCGAATCCCACCTCGTGAAGATTTTTTTAACTCACGCACACTTCCCTTTCCCACCTCCTTGCGGCACTATAATGTAGAAGGCTATGCTATGCTCTTACAGCGTGCCTGGTTAGCCGAGTGGTTAGGATGCTCGCTTTCGGATCGAGGGTACGCGGGTTCGAATCCCACCCCGTGAAGATTTTTTTTACCTAACGCTCACTTCCCTTTCCCACCTCTTTGCGGCACTATAATGTAGAAGGCTATGCTATGCTCTTACAGCGTGCCTGGTTAGCCGAGTGGTTAGGATGCTCGCTTTCGGATCGAGGGTACGCGGGTTCGAATCCCACCCCGTGAAGATTTTTTTTACCGACTTCCCTTTCCCACCCCCTTGCTGCACTATAGTATAGAAGGCTATGCTATGCTCTGTTAGCGTGCCTGGTTAGCCGAGTGGGTGATAAGGGCTTTAGCTTTTTTGACTGCTTTTGAACATCTATTGCGGTGAAGCCAACGCATCAGGGGAGCCATTAGCTCGGAAGGAACGTGTAGCAGGCCCATCGCTGCAAGGTGTGACGTCAGACAAAAGTTGAGCCTTATCGTGGGTGATAAGGGCCTCAACTTTTCCGACTGCTTTTGGCCATCTATAGCGGTGATGTGAACGCATCAGGGGAGCCCTGCAAGGTGTGACGTCAGACAAAAGTTGAGCCTTATCATGGGTGATAAGGGCCTCAACTTTTTCGACTGCTTTTGGCCATCTATAGCGCATCAGGGGAACATTTAGCGCGAAAGGAGCGAATGGTAGGTCCATCGCTTCAAGCTGTGACGTCAGACAAAAGTTGAGTCTTATCGTGGGTGATAAGGGCCTCAACTTTTTCGACTGCTTTTGGCCATCTATAGCGGTAATGTGAACGCATCAGGGGAGCCCTGCAAGGTGTGACGTCAGACAAAAGTTGAGCCTTATCGTGGGTGATAAGGGCCCCAACTTTTTCGACTGGTTTTGGCCATCTATAACGGTGAAGCAACGCATCAGGGGAATCTTTGGCGCGGAAGGAGCGCATGGTAGGCCCATCCCTTCAAGCTGTGACGTCAGACAAAAGTTGAGCCTTATCGTGGGTGATAAGGGCCTCAACTTTTTCGACTGCTTTTGGGCATCTATAACGGTGAAGCAACGCATCAGGGGAATCTTTAGCGCGGAAGGAGCGCATGGTAGGCCCATCCCTTCAAGCTGTGACGTCAGACAAAAGTTGAGCCTTATCGTGGGTGATAAGGGCCTCAACTTTTTCGACTGCTTTTGGGCATCCATTGCGGTGAAGCCAACGCATGAGGGGAACCCTTGCCTCAGATTTCTCCCATTGAAATACACCATTGACCAGTAAACGCAAGCAATGGGGCATGGAGGTTTGCTTGATTGATTGAATGTTTGCTTGAACTGAGCTCATCATCGCATCATTTCGTTACGCTAAAAACATTGTGGTACGGTCTGTCGTTTTGCAGCGTAGATGTGCAGAGCGTCAGAACTTAGCGCACATTGGAGGTACTTGCGATGAAGTAGAATAGAGTATTATGGTGTTATTATTACGTTACAGAGGAATGTCCGTCCCTCTGTCACTTAAGACTAAACACACATAAAAAAAGAAAATAAATCTGTAAAACAAATATTCACGGTGGTGCCGGGTTTCGAACATGCGTCCTTATGCTCAGAAGCAGAGCATCCTGTCCACTGGACAAATGCCGGCGCCAGCGGGATGTCGGTGTATCTGAACCATGTTATTGTGTTGTATTTCGATTCGATGCAAACAAATTATAAGGGCACTTTAAAAGTGTCACAAATTGTGGCACTTTTAACTGAGTAAACGTTTCTATGCCGAATCAACGACAAGGCTGTGCTTGTCCGTCCTTCTCTATGTCATATAGAACGGATGATTGTAAATAATTTTTAAAAAAACTTTCCTGGCAGTGTTGGGAGTCAAACGTCCTTTATATCTTTCTTTTCTTTCTTTATATTTTTCTTTGTGTCTCTGTTTCTCTCTTTCTTTGTTTCTGTCTCTCTCTGTACTCGTTCTCAGGGTTATCGCAGGCCACGCCGAAGCGGTGAGTAGTGGGATTTGGCCAAATTCCGTGGCACGTACCCGTTCATGATGATGATAGTTTTTGGGCATGGCCACACACTTTACGCCAAGACAGAAGAGCTTCGCTGGTAAATTATTTGAAGGTTAAACTTTACCCAAAAAAGGTAAGCCTATAGCATTTGGAAAAGACTGTACGTTTTGCTAGTATCAGCCATGTTAAGTTTCATATTTGTTTCTGACGTCACGTCTTGCAATAATGGACCTTCCATGCGTATAAATGCATTCCGAGCCAAAAGTTCCCCTGATCTGTTTGCTTCGCAGTAATATATGTCGAAAAGCAGTCGAAAAAGTTGAGGCTCCTATCACCTATGATAAGGCTCAACTTTTTTCTGACGTCATACCCTGCCAAAGGGCGCGTTTTAAAGGGAGTCTTTTGCCCAAGGGGGGCTGCGCGTCTCCGGCTCTGTACTTTGGCTCCGGCTCCGTACAGGGCGTGGTCTCTTGTGATCGCCGACTTACCTCTCGAGGGGGGTTCACCTACCGAACGAAGGAAAAAACTAGGAGGGAGCGTCACGCAATAATTAAGGGAGAAATAGTCCCTGTGCTTCGACGGGCAAGCGCCACTATTGATTGGCTCGCTTTGGCTGCGTCTGCTGCTGGGGCCTAATCTTACTCAGGAGGCATAGCGCACTGGTCGGGAGCGGCGCATTCAGGGGAGGTGGCTTGTCGAGGTTAGCGAAATCATGTGACGCTCCTTCCTAGTTTTTCCTTCTTCCATGGGTTCCACAGATAGCTGATAGCTTTGAACCCGTTGTGCTTTCGTGGTGAAGTTTGCCTGAAGCCATAGACCGGACGAAAGTCACTTCGCTCACTGCAGCGGACGTGTTTGCTAGAGGAGTGAGCTGCTAGCCCTCCTTCGTATGACATTCCAATTCTCTGCTATCGCATTCATTGCTTCGCCCTTGAGGCGACTTTTTTTTTTTTGTACCTCATGCCGGCTTTTTCGCCGCGTGACTCTTCTCATAAGGCATGTAAGTATGCCGTTTTTTATGTAAGTGTTATGCAAGTTAAAGGGACCCTGCAACACTTTTCGGCATGGTCAGAGAACGCTGGTGATCGTTAGTCGACGCTCCTGAGAACCCGCGAGCCAAAGATTATAGCGCAGCACGCGGCCTGGAATTTATCATTCATTCTCAAAATCATCTAGAAATCGCCCCCTCTTCTCTCTGTAAATGATGGCGTATACCAAATTACTGCGCCATATACCCAAAGTCCACGGCCGTGGCTGCTTTGAGCATCGTGAGCTGCATAGTTACCGTGGCCGCCGAGGGATGCCGCCACGTGCCCGCGCGCTCACTCGCGATTACACTAAAAGTAAGCCACGCGTTCGAAGAAAAAAAATGAGTGCTCAAGGTCATGACACGCGGCTGACGAAGGGACGCATCTTCTTGCCCCCTTGTCATCCGCCTCCCTTCCAGCACGCTCACTGGCAACAGAGGAGAGAGAAAGCGCTTAAAGCGTGCGGAAAATCCCTGGAACTCCGCTCGTACGTGACGGATTCTAAAAAATGTTTGCGGCAGTAGATTCGTGAGGCAATAAGCTCTTGTAATGAAGCCATTAGACGATTACTCGGAAAAAGTGTTGCAGTGGCCCCTTTTAAGTGCACTTACGGAGAGTCGCACTTGGTTTAGTGCACTTTGCCAAATGTAACGACGCAATTAAGTGGAGTATCACTCGCAGACGAGAGCACTCATGTGGGAGTGCGTTCACGGAACGTGCCTTGCAGGCAGAGCGCGTAGCCTCGACACTAGCGGTTTCAATGACACAAAGGTGTAATATATAGAACGAGGACAGAGAAGTTAATTTTAGTAGTCAAGCAGCTTTTAAAAAAAATTGCTTAGTGAGAAGCGAAACAGCACACTATAGAAATTTTTTTTCAACGCACCTAAGGGCGCGATCGCCATTCTTCACTCAGTTCGTGCTTTTTTTATTTATTCCACAATACTGCAGGCTAATATAGCCCTAGCAGAAGTGGAATTACAATGAATAATACAGGAGAACAGCGCAGAAATAAACTACAATACTTCCACGACAACTAATACAACAATGTTTTGGTGCAAACGCGTACATCAAGCGCGGAAGCCTTTGGTTTGGCACTTTTCTCTGGGATTATCTCCGTCAAAATATCAAGAGACAGGAACTAGCAATTGCGTACAGATGCATATCTGATTTTTTTTTTCCCACTATATCAATTGCGTACGGATGCATATCTGACGACGGGCTCAGCAATCGTCGAAGGCGTCGCCATCTAGTTGAGAGCGACCTATTGGTGAAGTCCACGGTTGTAAGTCCACGACGAAGTCCAGGACTGCATAGGAGGCGCGGGGTTGAGCACTGTAAAAACGACTGGTTGTTGCAATAATGTTTTCAGTTGTAAATACGGCGTTCGTCCAGTGTACCGTGTATCCTTCGTCTTCATCATTTTGCGCTGTTTCCTCCGCTAAGCATGTATACCAACTCTCCCAAATCAAAGTTTTGCTTGTACCAAGGAGGACTGCGTTGCGGTCTCGGCGAAAGCAAGCGAAAATATCCCGGCTGTGGCTAGCAAGAAGAAGCGCCCTTGAACGAGTCGCAGACTTCCTTGAGGAGCGCGAACGGCGTGGTGCAATTACTGGTGTGGTCGCCGAGGTGGACGTTGTACAGTAGCCAGGACATCCGGTGGCTGAATCCTGCGCCGTTGGTCAATCGTTGAAACTGCGCGAAAAAAAAAAAATGTTCCAGGAACATCGTCACACCAGAGAAGCACAAAGAAAAAAAAATCAAAACCAATTCCACTCCAAGTGGAATCTGCACTAACCGCGGAGCATTGATTTGCCTGTATCTTTTTTGTGTTTATCGTGTGTTTATCTGCTCTTTTGTGTTCTTTTAGTGTTTTTATGCACTCTTTACTGTTCTTGTCGTGCAATTATGGGATATTTTATACCCTTTTCTGTTATTTTCTTACGATTATCTGATTTGTTTTGCGATTATCCTCTGTTTTATAGTGTCTCCTTCCTGCTGTTTTTCTACTGTATGCTGCTCCTAGCGCGGTGCGACTAGTTCCCGCAGCTACAATTTCGCCCCCGCTCCTTTCTTACATAGAGTTGTGGCTAACTACCGACGCTGGCGTTGCGCAGGCTCGCACAGACGAATTAGCCCTTCGGCGCCGTTGGCGTTCACGGGCAAGCAAGCGCTGGCGTTCCAAATGTGCAGCCTGTTTGGCTTATGTGTATCAAACGTGGGACCCGCGTGACGCCAACGCGCTACATGAGACGACGACAGGGCAGTTCCTTAAACTGCTCCGCAGTCAAAAAAGAAAACTTTGAGCACAGCCTCTATGAATGGGAACTATCCAAGATATCTATGATATCTAGATATCTATGAATGGGAACTATCCAGCTTTTAGCCCAGGAGACCATCCAGAATGTAATGTTTTCGTTTTATTCTGGAAAATAAAGAGAGAGAATGAAGAATATGCGTAGCACCGTGCGTCGGCCTGCATGTGCGCAAGTGTTGTGCGTGGTGACCATGAGAGCGCAGAAACTATCCACACAGGCATAGTTTCCTTTTCTCTTTGTTTTTTACGTGAACCTTGTGTTGCGTCTTTACTGTGCTTCCTCTAGTAAGCGTTAGATGCAAGTTGGGGGAGAAAAGTGTTTTTCTGGCACCTGTGTTTTGTGATGCGTCCTCACTGTTTCCTTTTCTGGGTGTGGCATCTAAGATAGTTCCAAATGGGTTCTCTGGCATGTGTACTTTGATTGTGTCCTCACTGTGTATCGCCTTTCGGGTGTTTTATCCACGTAACGGGCTCAATGGAATTTTCTGGCTTCCAACGGAATTGTTGGATCTATCCGCTATATATAACAGGCATAAAAAATCCACCCACTTCTCACGCACTACGTACATAGTAAGCTGTACCAGCTGACTTACTAATGCCTACAGGAATATAAATTTTCATTGAGGCATATATCATTTTTCAGAACAAAAGCCAACGAATATGTAAAGGAATTATGCTTTCTTGTTCTACATCTTCTTAAATTTCATAGACGCTAATTTTAGGGTGCATCATATCATCATTTATTAACCCTTAAAGGGGCCCTGCACACTTTTTCGAGCATGCTCAAAAACGCTGCCGATCGGTATCGAGGCTCCCGAGAACACGCGAGCCAAATGTTATAGCGATGCGCACGGCCTGGAATTACAATGATTCTCAAGTCAGCTGAAAATCGCTCCCTCTTCTCTCGACAAATGATGTATTAGTCCGCAAAATATGACGCGATTGTCGCAGTTCCACCATTGGCTGATGTTAATCACGATAACACCCTCATTTTACTTTCGTTGTTAATTTTGAGTTCAATAAGTAGATACTATGTATCTTTATATGTTATCGCGTTAAAAACACCGAACAAACATTAATATTAGCACTCCGGTCTCACCGACAGCTCGTCTGCTCGTAGTTGCGTGGTTCCGTTTTCTTCTTCGCATGCGCAGTGCCGAAAGTGAATATTTCTGTGCTTTTGACCATCGCCGTTTGCCGTTGAGAGTGGCAGCCGTTCGAGTGTTGCCTCGTCAGCTGAGAACTGCATCGTCGGCACGTTCTCACGACCGACCGAGGCACGGGCGCAGCGTGTCTCCGATAACAATGCTGGCGTCCGGTATGGCGGCGCTTCGGGGTCGTCTGCCAGTGCCGTCTTACGAGGGCGGTGTATCGGAGTATGGGCCGAAACCGATCTCAGCTGTCATTCGTTCCAACGAGCGCGCACGTTTGCTCCATGGTTGCAGAGCGATGAAAACACTACGGCGTTCGAGGTGCACACCCAACATTACCAAACCGACCCGCCGTTTTCAAGCACGCGCGATACACAGCGCGATCGACTCCGCTCGACGAGAACGACGCAAGCCGACCGGAAGTGGCGGCAAGACCACGTGGTTGCGCCGAGACGCCAGAGCACGGCCGGTCTGGAGGCGCGCGCTCTAGACCGGCGCCTCTAGGACCGGCCGTGGCCAGCGAGGAAAAAAATGAAAAAAATGCCGCCGGGCGCTGACGTCGCCTCCTCGCACCTCCGCCTCACTCCCTCCCCTCACGCCGCGCGCAGCTTTACGCGCGCTCGCGGCGTTGAGTTGAGAGAGAGAGAAAGCTGCGGAACGTGATCTCTATAATTTGGTAACACCACTAGACTTGACGGATTGGAAAATTTTTGCGCGGCATATGGCTCGTGAAGAGTCATACGTCAATATGGGGACTATTCCATATAACAAAGAAAGGTGTTGCAGGGCCCCTTAAGGACCCTAAACAGGGCATTACATAAGGGGGGGGGGGGGGGTCACAAGGTTGAAATGGCATAGTTCAGCAAATGCCTAGGAAAAAAAAACGCAAAAGCTACAGAAAGTACAAGGCACGCAAGAGAAAATTATTTCATGGCCAGTGTTCGCTGAAAAAGAGGCGTACAACCAATGATGGGAGGGAGCT